>NC_045545.1:15986462-16286462 GCF_009769535.1 Thamnophis elegans | reverse complement strand
CATTTTATTTTTTCCAGGAAGATATGATCACCGCACTTTGTAAGTTTGTACTTTATTTGCACATTGCATTTTAACCCCAATTTGTATAACGCCGTACTTAGCGTTTTTTTAAAAAGAATTTTTATTCAAGGACATGAGCAGGTAGATGTAGATAGGACCATGGAGGCTTTGGGCAGCCATGATGGCAGCTTCTGGCAGCAGAGAGCTGGCTTTGATGGTCAAATCACTTGGTCATCCCTGACAGTTACAGCCTCCTCTGCCCCCTCCCCTTCCTCCATTGTGACATCAGAGCAAAGATGACTCCACACAGGTCACTTGTCTAAGTAACAGTCACTCCCTCTTCAGGGAGATTGCCAGAAGGTGGCACTTTGGCTCAAGTGCTTAGCCAGTTCAGAGGCGTTGGCTCACACAATCTCCCTAAATGAAAACCAATTTTGTTTAGAGATCAAGATAGTGGATTAGAAACCAGGAGACAGGGTAACTCTAAGTCCTGTAATAGGCAGAAGAACCAGCTATTGGGGACTTTGGGCTAATCACCAGGAGACAGTGAGTTCCCGCCCCGCAATAGGTGTAGTAAGTTCTAGTCTTGAAAAACAAAGAGCTGAGGTGGCGCAGTGGTTAGGGTGTAGTGCAGGCCACTTCAGCTGACTGTTATCTGCAGTTCAGCGGTTCAAATCTCACTGGCTCAAGGTTGACTCAACCTTTCAGCCTTCCATCCTTCCAGGTGGGTGAAATGAGGACCCAGACTATGGGGGCGATATGCTGACTCTGTAAACCGCTTAGAGAGGGCTGAAAGCCTTATGAAGCGGTATATAAGTTGAACTGCTATTGCTATTGCATTGCTAAATTGCAATCAGCTGAGTGACTGAACCAATCGGAAGTAGAGGGCGAGTTCAAGACAAACTTTATACAAGAGAGCCAGCTTCGTGACTTTCAGCCAATAAGCAGAAAGCAGTGAGCTCGAATTTTGCAATACATGCTACAGGTGGGTGAATCACTTTCAAATTGCCTATAAACTAATGCTCAAAGTTTAGGGAGCAAACAGGGTGAACTTAAAGTATTAGTATATGAAGGCAGATATGATATAGTTACCATTAATGAAACTTGATGGGATGAAACTCAAACTATTCAAAAGAAATAGACCCAACAAAAGAGGAGCTGGAATCGCATTATATATAAAAGATCACTACATCTCTGTAGAAGTATGAAAACCTCCTAGAATCCATATGGGTCAATATAAAAGGGAAAAATGGCATTGCTATATGCATATAGTAGAGGCTACCCAACCAAGCAGAAGAAATAGATGAGCACTTTGCTAATTAACAAATATATGTAGGAAAATACCACAGTAGTAATGAGAGACTTTAACTACCCTGATATCAACTGGTGGACAAATTCTATAGCAAATGGGAGATTGAACAAATTCCTAACCAATGTAGCTGACAACTTTGTCACCCAAAAGGTAGAGGACAGAACTAGAGGAAAATTTAGACTAGAGCTAATTCTTATTAATAGAGAAGAAGTGATAGAGGAAGTTGAAGTTGCCAGAATCTTGAGTGAGATTGATGACATCATATTGGAAGTCAATATAATGCAAACACAAGCAATATAATATAATCCAACCAGTGACTTAACTTTAAAAGAGCTGATTTTAAAAATCTCAGAGGTAGCCTAAGAAAAAATTAATGAATAAAAATCCTAAAGGAAAAACAACTCAAGCAGCATGTGAAACTCTGAAAAATATTATCATAAAATCCCAGTCCAACACAATACCACTGAAAAGGGAAAACAAGCAATTCAGGAAGAAACCAGCAATGTATCTCTGAAAGACAAAAAGAATAAGTACAACAAATGGAAAGAGGGACGCATAACTAAGGCAGAATATCAGCAGATAGCCTGAATCTGCAAAGATTAAGTCAGGAAAGCAAAACCTCAACATGAACAAAGAATTGCAACAAAAGTCAAAGATAATTAAACAAATCTTTCAACATATAAATAACAAGAAAAACTCAAGAAACACTTCGTCCACTAAAGAGAGAACATGGCAAAGAAGTAACAGGCAGTATAGGGAAAGCAGAGCTGCTTAACTCATTTTTTGCATCAGTTTTTGTGCAAAAAGAAAGCCCAACTTAGGAAAAACATAACTTTAAAGGAAAGTCTAGAACTAAAAATTAAAATAAACAAGAAAATGGTAAGATAACACTTGTCTGATCTTGATGAATATGAATCACTGGGCCTGATAGATTACATCCCAGAGTTCTGAAGGAACTGGCAGATGTTATCTCAGAACTGTTGTACCATATCTTTAAAAAATTCTGAAAAGCAGAGGACTACCAGAGGATTGGAAAAGAGCTGATGTGGTTCCCATCTTCAAAATAGGAAACAAAAATAGACCCAGAAAACTACAGACCAATCAACCTAACATCAATACTTGGGAAGATACTGGGCAGGGGGACGGACGGACCCCAGATCTATGAATATCTAGAAACAAAGTTATAGCTAGTAGCCAGCAATGGTTTGTTAAAAACAGACCATGTCAAACCAATCTTATTTCATTCTTTGACAGAGTAACTAGATTAGTAGACCAGAGAAATGCTGTGGGCATAGTATACTTAGACTTCAGGCATTTGACAAAGTAGACCACATACCTCTTGCAAAACCAGAAAAATGTGGGATAGACAGTATCACCATCAGATGTATCTGTAACTGGCTGACAAACCATATTCAACCAGTAGTTCTTACATCTACCCAGAGGGAAGTAAGCAGTTGGATACCACAAGAATCCATCTTAGACCAGTACTCTTCAATAACTGCATAAATGACTTAGATGAGGGAATAGAAGGGAAACTCATCAAATTTGCAGATGACACTAAACTGGCAAGAATAGCCCGGAAGACAAGATCAGGATCCAAAAAGGTCTTGACAGACTTGAACAATGGACCCTAGCTAACAACATGAAATTTAATTGGGAGAAAAGCAAGGTTTACAACCTTGGAAAACCAAAGGTACAAGTACAGATGAAGTGAAACCTGTTGTGGCCCTGCAGGAGTCGTTGGAGCTGCCGCCCGACTCCGACAGCGAGCGGTCTTATGAGTCGGCCCTGGAGGAGGTGGAGGACCCTGGACAGGGTGTCGACTCTGAGCAGGGCGATGAGAGACTGGTTGGCCACCAGGTGGCGGCAGAGCATTGGATCAGAGGGAGTGTTCAGGAAAACACTTGTGAGTTGTTTCAGGATGCACCCCGTCGAAGGGCTACTCGACAGAAGGAACAACTGCGTAATTGTAGGAGATGATTGCGCTTAGCTGATGGTGATTAAGATCCTCTCCTGATTATAAAAGAGACTGTTTGTGCCACGCCCTGTTTGCAGGTGTCAACGTTCACGAATTAAGAGAAACCAACTTGGAGAAGTGGTTTGCTGTGAGAAGCGTGTTTGCAGTGCTGTGTCGGTGTGTAGGACTTTTTGCCAGAGTGATTATCTCTTTGTTTATTTTGGGCTTGCAGCCAACAAGAGTCTGGACTGATTAAAACATTCTTTCGGACGTCTGTTTTGGCTTTCGTTCCTGATGGAGAAGGCGGGTCAGGACAGAAACCTTAACGTAACAGTGAGAGGAACCTTGAAGTCCTAGTGGACGATCACTTAAACATGAAACAGCAGTATGCGGCAGCAGCCAAAAAAGCTAAATCAATGGTTGGTTGTACACACAGAGGCACAGATTCAAAATCATTTCAAGTATTAGTACTCCTTCAAAACCCTTAGTAAGAGCACACCTGTGTTGGTTGCCACATTACAAAAAAGATGTGCAAAGAACAGCAACTGAGATTATTAAGGGCCTGAAGATGAAAACATGAAGAACAGTTGCAAGAATTGGATATGGCTAGTCTACAGAAAAGAAGAACTAGGGGTGACATGATAGCAGTAGTTCAGGATTTGAGGGGCTTACATAAAGAAGAGGGAGTCAACTTTTTATCCAAAGTACCACAAGGTGAGACAGGAAACAATAGATGGAAACTAATGAAGAAGGGAAGCAACCTGGAATTAACTAGAAACTGCCTAACACTAAGGACAATTAACCAGTGGAAGAGCTTGCCATCAGAAGTTGTAAATGCTTCATCACTGGAGATTTTTAAGAAAAAATGGAAAGCTGCCTATCTGAAATGATATAGAGTTTCCTGTTTGAACAGGGGATAGACTAGAAGACCTCCAAGATCCCTTTCAGCTCTATATTGATTGATTGATAATTCCTGCAATGGGAATTATGAGTACTCCAACTGCAATTCCCACGACAAGAAGCAAGGTGACTTGGAAAATTACCAGTGCGCCTACTCACATTGGACAAATAGCAAAGAGACGATAACTTTTATTCCTCCATAGACATGGAGAGTTCTATTTCTGTAATACCCATGACAGTGGCTGAATGACTTTGGGCTGATCATCAGGCAAAGATGAGTGTTATTCCCACAGCACTGACGACAGTTCAGCTGAGTGATTTTGTCTAGAGCACCAGGAAAAGATAAGTCCTCCTCCTAAAATAAGCACAACAGTTGGCTTAGTGATGTTGGGTCAATAACCTAGCAATGTCAATTTTTATTCCTGAAAAAGGCATTTGACCTGTATTTCTGCAAAACCCATAACAATGGCGGAGTGGCTTTGGGCTGATAACCAGAAACGAAGAGCTTTACTCCTGCAATACGGAGCACGGAAAGCTGAATGATGTTGTCTGGAACACCAAGAAAAGATAAGTTCCACTCATTCAATATGGATCACAGGTGTCTGAAAAACCTTGGCTGTTCACCAGGAAAAGGTGAGTTTTAGTCCTGTAGTAGAGATGAGAGGAGGCTGAATGATGTTATCCAGAGCACCAGGAAAACTTCTCCCGCGATCTGGATGTCCAGCGTCTGAATGACTTTCTCCATTTTCTCCAGAAAAGGTGAGTTTTATTCCCGCAGTAGAAATGAGAGGAGAGTTAATGATGTTATCCAGAGCACCGGAAAAAGGTAAGTTCTCTTTTCCAAGATGATTCACAGGTGTATGAGTGACCTGGGCTTGTTCCCCAAGAAAAGATGAGTTAGATGACACGAAGCTGAATGTAGTTCTTTTGGGCACCTGGAAGACCAAACTTATTCCGCTATCTGGATGTCAAGTGTCTGAACAACTTTCTCCAATTTCCCAGGAAAAGGTGAGTTTTTAATCTGGCAGTAGAAATGAGGAGGCTGAATGATGTTATCAAGAGCACCGGAAAAAGGTAAGTTCTCTTTTTCCAAGATGATTCACAGGTGTATGAGTGACCTGGGCCTGTTCCCCAAGAAAAGATGAGTTAGATGACATGAAGATGAATCTTGTTCTTTTGGGCCCCGGGAACAGCTAACTTCTCCCGCGATCTGGATGTCCAGCGTCTGAATGACTTTCTCCTATTTCTCCGGAAAAGGTGAGTTTATTCCCGCAGTAGAAATGAGAGGAGAGTAATGATGTTATCCAGAGCACCGGAAAAAGGTAAGTTCTCTTTTTCCAAGATGATTCACAGGTGTATGAGTGACCTGGGCTTGTTCCCCAAGAAAGATGAGTTAGATGACACGAAGATGAATGTTGTTCTTTTGGGCACTTGGAACAGCTAACTTCTCCCGCGATCTGGATGTCCAGTGTCTGAATGACTTTCTATTTCTCCGGAAAAGGTGAGTTTATTCCCGCAGTAGAAATGAGAGGAGAGTTAATGATGTTATCCAGAGCACCGGAAAAAGGTAAGTTCTCTTTTTCCAAGATGGTTCACAGGTGTATGAGTGACCTGGGCTTGTTCCCCAAGAAAGATGAGTTAGATGACACGAAGATGAATGTTGTTGTCTTGGGCCGGAACAGCTAACTTCTCCCGCGATCTGGATGTCCAGCGTCTGAATGACTTTCTCCAATTTCTCCGGAAAAGGTGAGCTTTATTCCTGCAGTAGAAATGAGAGGAGAGTTAATGATGTTATCCAGAGCACCGGAAAAAGGTAAGTTCTCTTTTTCCAAGATGGTTCACAGGTGTATGAGTGACCTGGGCTGTTCCCCAAGAAAGATGAGTTAGATGACACGAAGATGAATGTTGTGCTTTTGGGCCCCGGGAACAGCTAACTTCTCCCGCGATCTGGATGTCCAGCGTCTGATGACTTTCTCCAATTTCTCTGGAAAAGGTGAGCTTTATTCCCGCAGTAGAAATTAGAGGAGGTTAATGATGTTATCCAGAGCACCGGAAAAAGGTAAGTTCTCTTTTTCCAAGATGATTCACAGGTGTATGAGTGACCTGGGCTTGTTCCCCAAGCAAAGATGAGTTAGATGACACGAAGCTGAATGTAGTTCTTTTGGGCACCTGGAAGACCAAACTTATTCCGCTATCTGGATGTCAAGTGTCTGAACAACTTTCTCCAATTTCCCAGGAAAAGGTGAGTTTTTAATCTGGCAGTAGAAATAAGGAGGCTGAATGATGTTATCAAGAGCACCGGAAAAAGGTAAGTTCTCTTTTTCCAAGATGATTCACAGGTGTATGAGTGACCTGGGCCTGTTCCCCAAGAAAAGAGTTAGATGACATGAAGATGAATCTTGTTCTTTTGGGCCCGGGAACAGCTAACTTCTCCCGCGATCTGGATGTCCAGCGTCTGAATGACTTTCTCCTATTTCTCCGGAAAAGGTGAGTTTTATTCCCGCAGTAGAAATGAGAGGAGAGATAATGATGTTATCCAGAGCACCGGAAAAAGGTAAGTTCTCTTTTTCCAAGATGATTCACAGGTGTATGAGTGACCTGGGCTTGTTCCCCAAGAAAAGATGAGTTAGATGACACGAAGATGAATGTTGTTCTTTTGGGCACTTGGAACAGCTAACTTCTCCCGCGATCTGGATGTCCAGTGTCTGAATGACTTTCTCCAATTTCTCCGGAAAAGGTGAGCTTTATTCCTGCAGTAGAAATGAGAGGAGAGTTAATGATGTTATCCAGAGCACCGGAAAAAGGTAAGTTCTCTTTTTCCAAGATGGTTCACAGGTGTATGAGTGACCTGGGCTTGTTCCCCAAGCAAAGATGAATTAGATGACACGAAGATGAATGTTGTTGTCTTGGGCCCCGGGAACAGCTAACTTCTCCCGCGATCTGGATGTCCAGCGTCTGAATGACTTTCTCCAATTTCTCCGGAAAAGGTGAGCTTTATTCCCGCAGTAGAAATGAGAGGAGAGTTAATGATGTTATCCAGAGCACCGGAAAAAGGTAAGTTCTCTTTTTCCAAGATGGTTCACAGGTGTATGAGTGACCTGGGCCTGTTCCCCAAGAAAAGATGAGTTAGATGACACGAAGATGAATGTTGTGCTTTTGGGCCCCGGGGAACAGCTAACTTCTCCCGCGATCTGGATGTCCAGCGTCTGAATGACTTTCTCCAATTTCTCTGGAAAAGGTGAGTTTTATTCCCGCAGTAGAAATTAGAGGAGAGTTAATGATGTTATCCAGAGCACCGGAAAAAGGTAAGTTCTCTTTTTCCAAGATGATTCACAGGTGCATGAGTGACCTGGGCTTGTTCCCCAAGAAAAGATGAGTTAGATGACACGAAGATGAATGTTGTTCTTTGGGCACTTGGAACAGCTAACTTCTCCCGCGATCTGGATGTCCAGCGTCTGAATGACTTTCTCCAATTTCTCCGGAAAAGGTGAGTTTTATTCCCGCAGTAGAAATGAGAGAGTTAATGATGTTATCCGAGCACCGGAAAAAGGTAAGTTTCTCTTTTTCCAAGATGATTCACAGGTGTATGAGTGACCTGGGCCTGTTCCCCAATAAAAGATGAGTTAGATGACACGAGCTGATGTATTCTTTTGGGCACCTGGAGACCAACTTATCCGCTATCTGGATGTTCATGTCTGAACAACTTTCTCCAATTCCCAGGAAAATGAGTTTTTAATCTGGCAGTAGAAATAAGAGGAGGCTGAATGATGTTATCCAGAGCACCAGAAAAGGTAATTCTCTTTTTCCAAGATGGTTCACAGGTGTATGAGTTCCTGGTTCTGTTCCCCAAGAAAGATGATTAGATGACACGAAGATGGAATGGAGTTCTTTTGGGCACTGGGAACAGCTACTTCTCCCGCGATCTGGATGTCCAGCGTCTGAATGACTTTCTCCTATTTCTCCGAAAAGGTGAGTTTTATTCCCGCAGTAAATGAGAGGAGAGTAATGATGTTATCCAGAGCACCGGAAAAAGTAATTCTCTTTTTCCAAGAATTCACGTGTATGAGTGCCTGGGCCTGTTCTCCAAGAAAGATGAGTTAGATGACACGAATATGAATGGCTGTGCTTTTGGGCACCGGGACAGCTACTTCTCCCGCGATCTGGATGTCCAGCGTCTGAATGACTTTCTCCAATTTCTGGGGAAAAGGTGAGTTTTATTCCCGCAGTAGAAATAAGAGGAGGCTGAATGTTTCTCCAGAGCACCAGAAAAAGGTAAGTTCTCTTTTTCCAAGATTGTTCACAGGTGTATGAGTGACCTGGGTCCTGTTTCCCCAAGAGATGAGTTATGACACGAAGATGAATGTAGTTCTTTTGGGCACTGGGACAGCTAACTTCTCCCGCGATCTGGATGTCCAGCGTCTGAATGACTTTCCCTCCTAGTTTCTTCCCCGGAAAGGTGAGTTTTATTCCCGCAGTAGAATGAGAGGAGAGTTAATGATGTTATCCAGAGCACCGGAAAAAGGTAAGTTCGCTTTTTCCAAGATGATTCCAGTGTTGAGTGACCTGGGCCTGTTCTCCAAGAAAATATGAGTTAGATGACACGAAGAATGCTGTGCTTTTGGGCCCCGGGACAGCTAACTTCTCCCCGATCTGGATGTCCAGCGTCTGATGACTTTCTTCTCCATTTCTGGGGAAAAGGTGAGTTTTATTCCCGCAGTAGAATAGAGGAGGCTGAATGATGTTATCCAGCACCAGAAAAGGTAAGTTCTCTTTTTCCAAGATGATTCACAGGTTATGAGTGCCTGGGCCAGTTCCCCAAGAAAAGAGAGTTAGATGCCACGAAGATGAGGTGTTCGTTTGGCACCTGGAAGACCAAACTATTCCGCTATCTGGATGTCAAGTGTCTGACAACTTTTCCAATTTCCCAGGAAAAGGTGAGTTTTTAATCGGCAGTAGAAAAAGAGGCTGAATGATGTTATCCGAGCCCCAGAAAAATGTAAGTTCTCTTTTTCCAAGATGTTCACAGGTATCAGTGACCCAGGCCTGTTCCCCCAGAAAGATGAGTTATGATGACACGAAGATGAATGTTGTTCTTTCGGCACTTGGAACAGCTAACTTCTCCCGCGATCTGGATTTCCAGCGTCTGAATGACTTTCTCTCCAATTCTCTGGAAAAGGTGGAGTTTTATTCCCGCAGTATAACTGAGAGGAAGTTAATGATGTTATCCAAGCACTGGAAAAAGGTAAGTTCTCTTTTCCAAGATGATTCACAGGTGTATGGTGACCTGGGCTTGTTCCCCAAGAAAGATGATTAGATGACACGAAGAATGTTTTTCTTTTGGGCACTTGGAACAGCGAACTTCTCCCGCGATCTGGATGTCCAGCGTCTGAATGACTTTCTCCCTCCTATCCCGAAAAGGTGAGTTTATCCCGCAGTAGAACTAGAGGAGAGTTAATGATTATCCAGAGCACCGAAAAAGGTAAGTTCTCTTTTTCCAAGATGATTCACGGTGTATCAGTGACCTGGCCTGTTCCCCAAGAAAGATGAGTTAGATGACACGAAATGAATGTTGTGCTTTTGGGACCGGAACAGCTAACTTCTCCCTCTATCTGGTCCAGCGTCTGAATGACTTTCTCCAATTTCTGGGGAAAAGGTGAGTTTTATTCCCGCAGTAGAATAAGAGAGGCTGAATGATGTTATCCAGAGCACCGGAAAAGGTAGTTCTCTTTTTCCAAGATGATTCACAGTGATGACTGACCTGGGCCTGTTCCCAAGAAAATGAGTTAGATGACACGATCTGAATATAGTTCTTTTGGGCACCTGGAAGACCAAACTTATTCCGCTATCTGATGTCAAGTGTCTGAACAACTTTCTCTCCAATTTCCCAGAAAGGTGTTTTTAATCTGGCAGTAGAATAAGAGGAGGCTGAATGATGTATCCAGAGCACCAGAAAATGTAAAGTTCTCTTTTTCCAAGATGTTTCACAGGTGTATCAGTGACCCAGGGCCTTCCCCCAGAAAAGATGAGTTAGATGACACGAAGATGAATTTTGTTCTTTTCGGCACTTGGAACAGCTAACTTCTCCCGCGATCTGGGTGTCCAGCGTCTGAATGACTTTCTTTCTCCATTTCTCTGGAAAAGGTGAGTTTTATTCCCGCAGTAGAACTGAGAGAGAGTTAATGATGTTATCCAGAGCACTGGAAAAAGGTAAGTTCTCTTTTTCCAAGATGATTCACAGTGTATGAGTGACCTGGGCTTGTTCCCCAAAAAAGATGAGTTAGATGACACAAGATAATGTTGTTCTTTTGGCACTTGGAACAGCTAACTTCTCCCGCGATCTGTGTCCAGCGTCTGAATGACTTTCTCCTATTTCTCCGGAAAAGGTGAGTTTATTCCCGCAGTAGAACTGAGAGGAGAGTTAATGATGTTATCCAGAGCACCGGAAAAAGGGTTCTCTTTCCAAGATGTTCACAGGTGTATCAGTGACCTGGGGCCTGTTCCCCAAGAAAAGATGATTAGATGACACAAGATGAATGTTGTGCTTTTTGGGCACCGAACAGCTAACTTTCTCCCGCGATCCTGGCGTCCACGCTGAATGACTTTCCTCCATTTCTGGGGAAAAGGTGAGTTTTATTCCCGCAGTAGAAATCAGAGGAGGCTGAATGATGTTTCCAGAGCACCGACAAAGGTAGGTTCTCTTTTTCCAAGATTCACAGGTGATATGACTGACCTGGGCCTGTTCCCAAGAAAAGATGAGTAGATGACACGAAGCTGAATATAGTTTCTTTTGGCACCTGGAAGACCAACCTTTTCCGCTATCTGGATGTCAAGTGCTGAACAACTTTCTCCAATTTCCCAGAAAACGTGAGTTTTTATCTGGCAGTAGAAATAAAGGAGCTGAATGATGTTATCCAGAGCACCAGAAAAAGGTAATTCTCTTTTTTCCAAGATGGTTCACAGTGTATGAGTGACCTAGGCCTGTTCCCCAAGAAAGAGAGGTTTAATTACACGAAGATTGAATGTTGTTCTTTTGGGCACTTGAACAGCTAACTTCTCCCCCGCGATCTGATGTCCCAGCGTCTGATGACTTTCTCCTATTTCTCCGAAAGGGAGGTATTCCCACAGTAGAATGAGAGAAAGTTAATGATGTTATCCGAGCACCGGAAACAGGTAATTCTCTTTTTCCAAGATGATTCACAGGTGTATGAGTGACCTGGGCTTGTTCCCAAGAAGATAGTTAGATGACACGAAGCTGATGTAGTTCTTTTGGGCACCTGGAAGACCAAACTTTCCACTATCTGGATGTCAAGTGTCTGAACAACTTTCTCCAATTTCCCAGGAAAAGTGAGTTTTTAATCTGGCAGTAGAAATAAGAGGAGGCTGAATGATGTTATCCAGAGCACCAGAAAAGGTAAGTTCTCTTTTTCCAGATGGTTCACAGTGTATCAGTGACCTGGCCTGTTCCCCAAGAAAAGATGAGTTAGATGACACGAAGATGAATGTAGTTCTTTTGGGCACTGGGAACAGCTAACTTCTCCCACGATCTGGATGTCCAGCGTCTGAATGACTTTCTCCATTTCTCCGGAAAAGCTGAGTTTTATTCCCGCAGTAGAAATGAAGGAGAGTTAATGATGTTATCCAGAGCACCGGAAAAAGGTAAGTTCTCTTTTTCCAAGATGATTCACAGGTGTTATGAGTGACCTGGGCCTGTTCCCCAAGCAAGAGATGATTAGATGACATGAGATGAATGTTTGTGCTTTTGGGCACCGGGAACAGCTAACTTCTCCCGCGATCTGGATTTCCAGCGTCTGAACTTTCTCCATTTCTGGGGAAAAGGTGAGTTTTTATTCCCGCAGTAAAATAAGGAGGCTGAATGATGTTATCCAGAGCACCGGAAAAAGGTAGGTTCTCTTTTTTCCAAGATGATTCACAGGTGTATGAGTGACCTGGGCCTGTTCCCCAAGAAAAGATGAGTTAATGACAAAGATGATGTTGTGCTTTTGGGCACCGGGAAGACCAAACCTATTCCGCTATCTGGATGTCAAGTTCTGAACACCTTTCTCCAATTTCCCAGGAAAGGTGAGTTTTTAATCTGGCAGTAGAAATAAGAGGAGGCTGAATGATGTTATCCAGACACCAGAAAAAGGTAAGTTCTCTTTTTCCAAGATGGTTCACAGGTGTTTGAGTGACCTGGCCTGTTCCCCAAGAAAAGATGAGTTTAGATGACACGAAGATGAATGTAGTTCTTTTGGGCACTGGGAACAGCTAACTTCTCCCCGCGATCTGGATGTCCAGCGTCTGAATGACTTT
Organism: Thamnophis elegans; assembly: GCF_009769535.1. Classification (NCBI taxonomy): domain Eukaryota; kingdom Metazoa; phylum Chordata; class Lepidosauria; order Squamata; family Natricidae; genus Thamnophis; species Thamnophis elegans. The sequence continues at coordinate 16,273,983 of NC_045545.1, read as the reverse complement.
CTCCTATTTCTCCGGAAAAGCTGAGTTTATTCCCGCAGTAGAAATGAGAGGAAAGTTAATGATGTATCCAGAGCACCGGAAACAGGTAAGTTCTCTTTTTCCAAGATGATTCACAGGTGTATGAGTGACCTGGGCTTGTTCCCCAAGAAAAGATGAGTTAGATGACACGAAGCTGAATTAGTTTTTGGGCACCTGGAAGACCAAACTTATTCCGCTATCTGGATGTCAAGTGTCTGAACACTTTCTCCAATTTCCCAGGAAAAGGTGAGTTTTAATCTGGCAGTAGAAATAAGAGGAGCTGAATGATGTTATCCAGCACCAGAAAAGTAAGTTCTCTTTTCCAAGATGGTTCACAGGTGTATCAGTTGACCTGGGCCTGTTCCCCAAGAAAAGAGTTAGATGACACGAAGATGAATGTAGTTTCTTTTGGGCACTGGAACAGCTAACTTCTCCCACGATCTGGATGTCCAGCGTCTGAATGACTTTCTCCAATTTCTCCGAAAAGCTGAGTTTTATTCCCGCAGTAGAAATGAGAGGAGAGTTAATGATGTTATCCAGAGCACCGGAAAAAGGTAAGTTCTCTTTTTCCAAGATGATTCACAGGTGTATGAGTGACCTGGGCCTGTTCCCCAAGCAAAGATGAGTTAGATGACATGAAGATGAATGTTGTGCTTTGGGCACCGGGAACAGCTAACTTCTCCCGCGATCTGGATTTCCAGCGTCTGAATGACTTTCTCCAATTTCTGGGGAAAAGGTGATTTTATTCCCGCAGTAGAAATAAGAGGAGCTGAATGATGTTATCCGAGCACCGGAAAAAGGTAGTTCTCTTTTTCCAAGATGATTCCAGTGTATGAGTGACCTGGGCCTGTTCCCAAGAAAAGATGAGTTAGATGACACGAGATGAATGTTGTGCTTTTGGGCACCGGGAAGACCAAACCTATTCCGCTATCTGGATGTCAAGTGTCTGAACAACTTTCCAATTTCCCAGGAAAAGGTGAGTTTTTAATCTGGCAGTAGAAATAAGAGGAGGCTGAATGATGTTATCCAGAGCACCAGAAAAGGTAAGTTCTCTTTTTCCAAGATGGTTCACAGGTGTATGAGTGACCTGGGCCTGTTCCCCAAGAAAAGATGAGTTAGATGACACGAAGATGAATGTATTCTTTTGGGCACTGGGAACAGCTAACTTCTCCCGCGATCTGGATGTCCAGCGTCTGAAGACTTTCTCCTATTTCTCCGGAAAAGCTGAGTTTTATTCCCGCAGTAGAAATAGAGAGAGTTATGATGTTATCCAATCACCGGAAAAAGGTAAGTTCTCTTTTCCAAGATGATTCACAGGTATAGAGTGACCTGGGCCTGTTCCCCAAGAAAAATGAGTTAGATGACACGAAGATGAATGTTGTTCTTTTGGGCACCTGGAAGACCAAACCTATTCCACTATCTGGATGTCATGTCTGAACAACTTTCTCCAATTTCCCAGGAAGGGTGAGTTTTTAATCTGGCAGTAGAAATAAGAGGCTGAATGATGTTATCCAGAGCACCAGAAAAAGGTAAGTTCTCTTTTTCCAAGATGGTTCACAGGTGTATCAGTGACCTGGGCCTGTTCCCAAGAAAAGATGAGTTAGATGACCCGAAGATGAATGTTGTGCTTTTGGGCACCGGAACAGCTAACTTCTCCCGCGATCTGGATGTCCAGCGTCTGAATGACTTTCTCCTATTTCTCCGGAAAAGGTGTTTTATTCCTGCAGTAGAAATGAGAGGAGAGTTAATGATGTTATCCAGAGCACCGGAAAAGGTAAGTTCTCTTTTCCAGATGGTTCACAGTGTATGAGTGACCTGGGCTTGTTCCCCAAGAAAAGATGAGTTAGATGACACGAAGATGAATGTGTGCTTTTGGGCCCGGGACAGCTAACTTCTCCCGCGATCTGGATGTCCAGAGTCTGAATGACTTTCTCCAATTTCTTGGAAAGGTGAGTTTTATTCCCGCAGTAGAAATGAGGAGAGTTAATGATGTTATCCAAGCACCGGAAAAAGGTAAGTTCTCTTTTCCAAGATGATTCACAGGTGTGAGTGACCTGGCCTGTTCCCCAAGCAAAGATGAGTTAGATGACACGAAGATGAATGTTGTGCTTTTGGGCACCGGAACAGCTAACTTCTCCCCGCGATCTGGATGTCCAGCGTCTGAATGACTTTCCCAATTTCTGGGGAAAAGGTGAGTTTTTATTCCCGCAGTAAAATAGAGAGGCTGAATGATGTTATCCAGAGCACCGGAAAAAGGTAAGTTCTCTTTTTCCAACATGGTTCACAGGTGTATGAGTGACCTGGGCCTGTTCCCCAAGAAAAGATGAGTTATGACACGAAGATGAATGTTGTGCTTGGGTACTTGGAACAGCTAACTTCTCCCACAATCTGGATGTCCAGCGCTGAATGACTTTCTCCTATTTCTCCGGAAAAGGTGAGTTTTATTCCCGCAGTGAAAGAGGAGAGTTAATGATGTTATCCAGATCACCGGAAAAAGGTAATTCTCTTTTTCCAAGATGATTCACAGGTGTATGATGACCTGGGCTTGTTTCCCAAGAAAAGATGAGTTAGATGACACGAAGATGAATGTTGTTCTTTGGGCACCTGGAAGACCAACCTATTCCGCTATCTGGATGTCAAGTGTCTGAACAACTTTCTCCAATTTCCCAGGAAAAGGTGAGTTTTTAATCTGGCAGTAGAAATAAGAGGAGGCTGATGATGTTATCCAGAGCACCAGAAAAAGTAAGTTCTCTTTTCCAAGATGGTTCACAGGTGTATGAGTGACCTGGACCTGTTCCCCAAGAAAAGATGAGTTAGATGACACGAAGATGAATGTTGTGCTTTTGGGCACCGGGAACAGCTAACTTCTCCCGCGCTCTGGATGTCCAGTTGTCTGAATGACTTTCTCCTATTTCTCCGGAAAAGGTGTGTTTATTCCCGCAGTAGAAATGAGAAGAGAGTTAATGATGTTATCCAGAGCACCGGAGAAAGGTAAGTTCTCTTTTTCCAATGATTCACAGGTTTATGAGTGACCTGGGCTTGTTCCCCAAGAAAGATGAGTTAGATGACACGAAGCTGAATGTATTTCTTTTGGGCACCTGGAAGACCAAACTTATTCCGCTATCTGGATGTCAGGTGTCTGAACAACTTTCTCCAATTTCCCAGGAAAAGGTGAGTTTTTAATCTGGCAGTAGAAATAAGAGGAGGCTGAATGATTTATCCAGAGCACCAGAAAAAGGTAAGTTCTCTTTTTCCAAGATGGTTCACAGGTGTATGAGTGACCTGGGCCTGTTCCCAAAAAAGATGAGTTAGATGACACGAAGATGAATGTTGTCCTTTTGGGCCCCGGGAACAGCTAACTTCTCCCGCGATCTGGATGTCCAGCGTCTGAATGACTTCTCCTATTTCTCCGGAAAGGTGAGTTTTATTCCGCAGTAGAAATGAAAGAGAGTTAATGATGTTATCCAGAGCACCGGAAAAGGTAAGTTCTCTTTTTCCAAGATGATTCACAGGTGTATGAGTGACCTGGGCCTGTTCCCCAAGCAAAGATGAGTTAGATGACAGAAGATGAATGTTGTGCTTTTGGGCACCGGGAACAGCTAACTTCTCCCGCGATCTGGATTTCCAGCGTCTGAATGACTTTCTCCAATTTCTGGGGAAAAGGTGAGTTTTATTCCCGCAGTAGAAATAAGAGGCTGAATGATGTTATCCAGAGCACCGGAAAAAGGTAGGTTCTCTTTTTCCAAGATGATTCACAGGTGTATGAGTGACCTGGGCCTGTTCCCCAAGAAAAGATGAGTTAGATGACACGAAGATGAATGTTGTGCTTTTGGCACCGGAAGACCAAACCTATTCCGCTATCTGGATGTCAAGTGTCTGAACAACTTTCTCCAATTTCCCAGGAAAAGGTGAGTTTTTAATCTGGCAGTAGAAATAAGAGGAGGCTGAATGATGTTATCCAGAGCACCAGAAAAAGGTAAGTTCTCTTTTTCCAAGATGGTTCACAGGTGTATGAGTGACCTGGGCCTGTTCCCCAAGAAAAGATGAGTTAGATGACACGAAGATGAGTATTCTTTTGGGCACTGGGAACAGCTAACTTCTCCCGCGATCTGGATGTCCAGCGTCTGAATGACTTTCTCCTATTTCTCCGGAAAAGCTGAGTTTTATTCCCGCAGTAGAAATGAGGAGAGTTAATGATGTTATCCAGATCACCGAAAAAGGTAAGTTCTCTTTTTCCAAGATGATTCACAGGTGTATGAGTGACCTGGGCCTGTTCCCCAAGAAAAGATGAGTTAGATGACACGAAGATGAATGTTGTTCTTTGGGCACCTGGAAGACCAACCTATTCCACTATCTGGATGTCAAGTGTCTGAACAACTTTCTCCAATTCCCAGGAAAGGGTGAGTTTTTAATCTGGCAGTAGAAATAAGAGGCTGAATGATGTTATCCAGAGCACCAGAAAAGGTAGTTCTCTTTTTCCAAGATGGTTCACAGGTGTATCAGTGACCTGGGCCGTTCCCCAAGAAAATGAGTTTAGATGACCCGAAATGAATGTTGTGCTTTTGGCACGGGAACAGCTAACTTCTCCCGCGATCTGGATGTCCAGCTCTGAATGACTTTCTCCTATTTCTCCGGAAAAGGTGAGTTTTATTCCTGCAGTAGAAATGAGAGGAGAGTTAATGATGTTATCCAGAGCACCGGAAAAAGGTAAGTTCTCTTTTTCCAAGATGGTTCACAGGTGTATGAGTGACTGGCTTGTTCCCAAGAAAAGATGAGTTAGATGACACGAAGATGAATGTTGTGCTTTGGGCCCCGGAACAGCTAACTTCTCCCGCGATCTGGATGTCCAGAGTCTGAATGACTTTCTCCAATTTCTCTGGAAAAGGTGAGTTTTATTCCCGCAGTAGAAATGAGAGGAGAGTTAATGATGTTATCCAGCACCGGAAAAAGGTAAGTTCTCTTTTTCCAAGATGATTCACAGGTGTATAGTGACCTGGGCCTGTTCCCCAAGCAAAGATGAGTTAGATGACACGAATGAATGTTGTGCTTTTGGGCACCGGGAACAGCTAACTTCTCCCGCGATCTGGATGTCCAGCGTCTGAATGACTTTCTCCAATTTCTGGGGAAAAGGTGAGTTTTATTCCCGCAGTAGAAATAAGAGGAGGCTGAATGATGTTATCCAGAGCACCGAAAAAGGTAAGTTCTTTTTCCAAGATGGTTCACAGGTATGAGTGACCTGGGCCTGTTCCCCAAGAAAGATGAGTTAGATACACGAAGATGAATGTTGTGCTTTTGGGTACTTGGAACAGCTAACTTCTCCCACAATCTGGATGTCCAGCGTCTGAATGACTTTCTCCTATTTCTCCGGAAAAGGTGATTTTATTCCCGCAGTAGAAATGAGAGGAGAGTTAATGATGTTATCCAGATCACCGGAAAAAGGTAAGTTCTCTTTTTCCAAGATGATTCACAGGTGTATGAGTGACCTGGGCTTGTTTCCCAAGAAAAGATGAGTTAGATGACACGAAGATGAATGTTGTTCTTTTGGGCACCTGGAAGACCAAACCCTATCCGCTATCTGGATGTCAAGTGTCTGAACAACTTTCTCCAATTTCCCAGGAAAAGGTGAGTTTTTTAATCTGGCAGTAGAAATAAGAGGCTGAATGATGTTATCCAGCACCAGAAAAAGGTAAGTTCTCTTTTTCCAAGATGGTTCACAGGTGTATGAGTGACCTGGACCTGTTCCCCAAGAAAAGATGAGTTAGATGACACGAAGATGAATGTTGTGCTTTTGGGCACCGGGAACAGCTAACTTCTCCCGCGATCTGGATGTCCAGCGTCTGAATGACTTTCTCCTATTTCTCCGGAAAGGTGTGTTTTATTCCCGCAGTAGAAATGAGAAGAGAGTTAATGATGTTATCCAGAGCACCGGAGAAAGGTAAGTTCTCTTTTTCCAAGATGATTCACAGGTTTATGAGTGACCTGGGCTTGTTCCCCAAGAAAAGATGAGTTAGATGACACGAAGCTGAATGTAGTTCTTTTGGGCACCTGGAAGACCAAACTTATTCCGCTATCTGGATCAGGTGTCTGAACAACTTTCTCCAATTTCCCAGGAAAAGGTGAGTTTTTAATCTGGCAGTAGAATAAGAGGAGGCTGAATGATGTTATCCAGAGCACCAGAAAAAGGTAAGTTCTCTTTTTCCAAGATGGTTCACAGGTGTATGAGTGACCTGGCCTGTTCCCCAAGAAAAGATGAGTTAGATGACACGAAGATGTTTGGGCTTTTGGGCACTTGGAACAGCTAACTTCTCCCGCGATCTGGATGTCCAGCGTCTGAATGACTTTCTCCTATTTCTCCGGAAAAGGTGAGTTTTATTCCCGCAGTAGAAATGAGAGGAGAGTTAATGATGTTATCCAGATCACCGGAAAAAGGTAAGTTCTCTTTTTCCAAATGATTCACAGGTGTATGAGTGACCTGGGCTTGTTTCCCAAGAAAAGATGAGATAGATGACACGAAGATGAATGTTGTTCTTTTGGGCACCTGGAAGACCAAACCTATTCCGCATCTGGATGTCAAGTGTCTGAACAACTTTCTCCAATTTCCCAGGAAAAGGAGTTTTTTCTGGCAGTAGAAATAAGAGGAGGCTGAATGGTTATCCAGAGCACCAGAAAAAGGTAAGTTCTCTTTTTCCAAGATGGTTCACAGGTGTATCAGTGACCTGGGCCTGTTCCCCAAGAAAAGATGAGTTAGATGACACGAAGGTGAATGTTGTCCTTTTGGGCCCCGGGAACAGCTAACTTCTCCCGCGATCTGGATGTCCAGCGTCTGAATGACTTTCTCCAATTTCTCTGGAAAAGGTGAGTTTTTATTCCCGCAGTAGAAATGAGAAGAGAGTTAATGATGTTATCCAGAGCACCGGAAAAAGGTAAGTTCTCTTTTTCCAAGATGGTTCACAGGTGTATGAGTGACCTGGGCCTGTTCCCCAAGAAAAGATGAGTTAGATGACACGAAGATGAATGTTGTGCTTTGGGCACCGGGAACAGCTAACTTCTCCTGCGATCTGGATGTCCAGCGTCTGAATGACTTTCTCCTATTTCTCCGGAAAAGGTGAGTTTTATTCCCGCAGTAGAAATGAGAAGAGAGTTAATGATGTTTCCAGCACCGGAGAAAGGTAAGTTCTCTTTTTCCAAGATGATTCACAGGTGTATGAGTGACCTGGGCTTGTTCCCCAAGAAAAGATGAGTTAGATGACACGAAGCTGAATGTAGTTCTTTTGGGCACCTGGAAGACCAAACTTATTCCGCTATCTGGATGTCAGGTGTCTGAACAACTTTCTCCAATTTCCCAGGAAAAGGTGAGTTTTAATCTGGCAGTAGAAATAAGAGGAGGCTGAATGATGTTATCCAGAGCACCAGAAAAGGTAAGTTCTCTTTTTCCTAGATGGTTCACAGGTGTATCAGTGACCTGGGCCTGTTCCCCAAGAAAAGATGAGTTAGATGACACGAAGATGAATGTTGTGCTTTTGGGCACCGGGAACAGCTAACTTCTCCCGCGATCTGGATGTCCAGTGTCTGAATGACTTTCTCCAATTTCTCAGGAAAAGGTGAGTTTTATTCCCGCAGTAGAAATGGAGGAGAGTTAATGATGTTATCCAGAGCACCGGAAAAATGTAAGTTCTCTTTTTCCGAGATGATTCACAGGTGTATGAGTGACCTGGGCTTGTTCCCCAAGAAAAGATGAGTTAGATGACACGAAGATGAATGTTGTTCTTTTGGGCACCTGGAAGACCAAACTTATTCCGCTATCTGGATGTCAGGTGTCTGAACAACTTTCTGCAATTTCCCAGGAAAGGTGAGTTTTTAATCTGGCAGTAGAAATAAGAGGAGGCTGAATGAGGTTATCCAGAGCACCAGAAAAAGGTAAGTTCTCTTTTTCCAAGATGGTTCACAGGTGTATGAGTGACCTGGGCTTGTTCCCCAAGAAAAGATGAGTTAGATGACACGAAGCTGAATGTAGTTCTTTTGGGCACCTGGAAGACCAAACTTATTCCGCTATCTGGATGTCAGGTGTCTGAACAACTTTCTGCAATTTCCCAGGAAAATGAGTTTTTAATCTGGCAGTAGAAATAGAGGAGGCTGAATGATGTTATCCAGCACCAGAAAAAGGTAAGTTCTCTTTTTCCTAGATGGTTCACAGGTGTATGAGTGACCTGGGCCAGTTCCCCAAGAAAAGATGAGTTAGATGACACGAAGAATGTAGTTCTTTTGTTCACCGGGAACAGCTAACTTCTCCCGCGATCTGGATGTCCAGCGTCTGAATGACTTTCTCCTATTTCTCCGGAAAAGGTGAGTTTTATTCCCGCAGTAGAAATGAGAGGAGAGTTAATGATGTTATCCAGAGCACCGGAAAAAGGTAAGTTCTCTTTTTCCAAGATGATTCACAGGTGTATGAGTGACCTGGGCCAGTTCCCCAAGAAAAGATGAGTTAGATGACACGAAGCTGAATGTTCTTCTTTTGGACTCTTGGATGAGCTAACTTCTCCCTCAATCTGGATGACAAGCGTCTGAATGACTTTCTCCAATTTCTCAGGAAAAGGTGAGTTTTTTCCCGCAGTAGAAATGAGAGGAGAGTTAATGATGTTATCCAGAGCACCGGAAAAAGGTACGTTCTCTTTTTCCAAGATGATTCACAGGTGTATGAGTGACCTGGGCTTGTTCCCCAAGAAAAGATGAGTTAGATGACACGAAGCTGAATGTTGTTTTTTTGGACTCTTGGATGAGCTAACTTCTCCCTCAATCTGGATGACAAGCGTCGGAATGACCTTGTCCAATTCCCCAGGAATGGTCAATTTTATCCTGCACTAGAAATGAGAGATGGCTGAATGATGTTATCCAGAGCACCGGAAAAAGGTAAGATCTCTTTTTCCAAGATTGTTCACAGGCATATGACCTGGGCCTTTCCCTAGGAAAAGATGAGTTAGATGACACGAAGATGAATGTTGTTCTTTTGGGCACCTGGACGAGCTAACTTCTCCCGCGATCTGGATGTCCAGCGTCTGAACGACTTTCTCCAATTTCCCAGGAAAAGGTAAGTTTTAGTCCTAAAGTAGAGATGAGAGGAGGCTGAAGGATGTTATCTAGAGCACCAGGAAAAGGTAAGTTCTCTTTTTCCAAATGGTTCACAGGCGTATGAGTGACCTGGGCCTGTTCCCCAGCAAAAGATGAGTTTTAGTCCTGCCTTGGAGACGATAGGAAGCTGAACAATTTTGTCTGGAGCTTCAGAAAGAGGTCAGTTCTCCTTCTGCAATATGGATGATAGCTGTTTCCCAGGAAAAGGTGAGTTTTACTACTACAAAGTTGCACAAGAGGTGAAGTAGTGATGTTGGACCAATAGCATAGAAGGGCCTACTGTATAACTCAAGTATAAGCCTAGTTTTTCAGCCCACTTTTTGAGCTGAAAAAAGCCGCCTCGGCTTATACTCGAGTCAGTGAAAAATTTGCCCGAAATGGAGGAGAAAAAGGGGCGGGGCCATGCCGCTGGGTGACGCTCGTGAATGGCCCAGCGCCCCTGAGTTTCCCCTCCCTCTGTGTCAGTTTGCCGCGCAGCGTGCACCGCACCATCCCCCCTCCTCACGTTCTAATGTAATGCAGGGCTATCTTACGATTCCCCTTCCTCCCCCTCCTGCCGCTCTGCAACGATGTCCCACTCCTCCTTGTTATGGCAAGCAGCCACATAGCGATGTCCCACCTCCTCTGGTACAGTGATCCAATGATAGGAATCACTGTGCCGTGTGTCATAGGAGGCGGGACATCATCATCACAGCGGGACATCAGCATCATGAGGTGAGTGAAGTATTTCATTGAATACACCGGTATTGTGTGATAATAATTTGTTATGCAGAGCAAATTTTTACAATGGCTACTGTATATTTAATGGGCACAGGCAGGCTGTATATGTTTTCAATGGGCAATGGCATTATTGGTATCTATTTTTATTTTGAAATTTATCGGTAGCTGCTGCATTTCCCACCCTAGGCTTATACTCGAGTCAATAACTTTTCCAGTTTTTTGTGGTAAAATTAGGTGCCTCGGCTTATATTCGGGTCGGCCTATACTCGAGTATATACGGTATTTTTATTCCTGCAATAGGCCCTTGTGTTCTACTTCTGCAAAACCTACGGAAGTGGATTTGTGAGCTGTTGACCTTTATTTCTGCAGTAGGCATTCTGAGTTCCACTTCTCCAAACCAATGTAAATGGCTGAGTTTCTTTGGGCCTATTTACCACGAGAAAGTCACTTTTATTCTTCCCGGAGAGAGGGAGCTGAGTTTGTCTTTACGAGAGAAACAGGTAGAGTCATGTTTTGCACTGCAATGTGGATGACAGGCGTTCTCAGCAACCTTGGCCAGTTCCCCAAGAACAGGTGAGTTGTACTTTTGAAATAAGCACAACATGTGGCTTTGTGATGTTGAACCTAATACAGAAAGGGAATTTTTATTCATGCAATAGGCATTTGTGTGTCTACTTCTGCAATACCCATGACAGTGGCTGAGTGAATTTGGATTGATCACCCCGAGAAAGCTGCTTTTTACTCCTGCAAGAGAGAAGAGAGGCCACTGAGTGATTTTAGCTGGAATACTAGGAAAAGGTAAGTTTTCCTCTTGCAATATTGATGACAGGTGTCTGAATGACCTTGGCACTTCTCCAGGAAAAGATTAATTCTACTCCTGCAGTATAAAGGGCAACCTGCCCATGGATATGCACCAATAATCAATACACGGTAACTTCTCTTTAATAGACTTCCTGTGGTCTATTCCTGCAGTCCCTATGATGTACCGATGAATTACTTTGGGAAGATAACCTGGAAAAGGTGAGTTTTCTTCCTGCGGTATGAAGGACAGGAAGCTTAGTGAGATTGGACCATTAAACAAGATACAGTAATTTCTATTCCTGCTCTAGGCATCATGAGATCTATTCCTGCAATTCTACGACAGGCTGCTGACTTGGTGTTGATCCTCTGGAAAAGGCGAATTCTCTTGCTGCAGTAGCGATGACGAGCTACTGAGTGACGTTGGTTAGACTACCAGGAAATCGTAAGTTCTACTCCACATGGCCTAATGACAGTGTACGAAAAACAAATGTGATTGTAACTTCCAGTTTTTCAATAGGCATGTTGAGTTTTACTTCTGCAATTCCTATTACAGGTATCTCTATCTGAGTGATGTCGAGAAGATCAGCTAGAAATGGTGAGTTCATCTCCTACAATACACGTAACGGGTGGCTTAGTGACATTGGGTGAGTAACTGAGATATGGTAACTTCTATTCCTGCAATAGGCATGGTCAGGTCTACTTCTGCAATACCCATGACAAGCGGCTCAAGTGATATTGGATAGATCATCAAGAAATGGTTAGTTTTACTCCTGCAATAAATATGACAAATGGCTTAGTGACATTGGACCAATAATCAATAGAGGGCAACTTTTATTCCTGTGGGAGGCATGTTGAGTTCTACTCTTGCAATTCCTATTATAGTCCCATTTGTGACTTTGGGAAGATTAGCTAGAAAGAGTTTTTCTCCTACAATACAGATGACAGGCGGCCTATTGACACTGTACTAATAACCAAGTGATGGTAACCTCAATTCCTGCTGTAGGCACGAATAGTTCTACTTCTGCAAAACATATTGCAGCTGTCACAGTGATTTTGAGGAAATTACAAGGTGAGTTGTAATCCTGCAATATGCACGACAGGCGATTGGGTGACTTTGGGCTAGTTACCAAGAGATGGTAACTTCTTTTCCTGCTATAGGAATGGTGAGTTCTACTCTGGCAATAACCATGGTAGGCGGTTGAGTGATTCGGACATAAAACTGGAAAACTAGGTAAAAGCTGGAACATGACCACCAAAGTAAAAACAAAGACAGAGAAAGCTTGAACAGCATCCTTCAAAATGAAAAAGGTCTTCTGCTGTCACAACATAAGCCTAAGATTGAAAATCAAACTTGTCAGATGCTACCTCTTTCCTATCCTGCTCTATGGAGTGGAGAGTTGGTCTCTGGACAGAAAGCCACTTGAAGAGACTAGAAGCATTTGAAATGTGGATTTACAGGCGGCGGTTACATATACGATAAGTTAGGTTGACAAAATCAGAAATGAGGAGGTGATAAGCCACCTGGGAAAGCCAAGGGAAATCATCAAAATCATAAAAAAGCAAAAGTTAGAATATTTTGGAACACCTGCAAGCAACACCTTGAAAAATATGGCATCCTCCACTTAATCCTCCAAGGAAAGATTGAAGGCAAAGTCCAGGCAGAAGAAGAACATCATGGCTTTAAAATCTAAGGAACTGGTTTGGTGAAAACTCAACAGCATTTTTGTGCGGCTGTCAATAAAAATAGGATCGCCAATGTCCAATGACGGATATGGCACAAGAAGAAGACTAGGTAAAAGTGAATTTTACTTCTGTAATATGCATGAGAGACGGATTAATTATTACTTTGTGCCAATGATTAGAAGATCCTACAATAATTATGACAGGAATCTGAATGACTTTGGGCAGATCACCAGTAGACAGTGTGTTTTACTCCTACAATACGTACAGTGGCTGGTTTAGTGACTTTGGGTCAATCACCAGGAGATGGTGAGTTCTAATCCTCCAATAGACATCGTGGGTTCTACTTCTGTAATACACACAGCAGGCGGCTGAATGAGTTTGGCCAGATCAATAGGAATAGGTCAGTTTATGCCAATCACCTGGAGACAATGACTTCTATTCCATCAAAAGGCATGCTGCGTTCCAGTCCTCCAATACCCATGTTTGGTGGTTAAGTGAGATTTGGTCAATCAACAGGAGACGGTGGGTTCATCTCTTACAATATGCACGACAGGTGGCCGAATGACTTTGAGCAAATCACAAGAAGACGGTGAGTTCTACTCCTTCAATTTGGATGGCAGCCAGCTGAGTGTATTTGGGCCAATCACTAGGAGATGGTGAGTTCAAATCCTGAAATATGTATGACAGGCGGCTTTTTGACTTTGGGCAGATCAGCAGTTGAGGTTGAGTTCTACTCCTGCAATACGCACAACAGTCTGCTGAGTGATTGGACCAATAACCAGGGAAGGGTGAGTTCTAATTCTCCATTATGCATCAAAGCCTGCCATCCTTCCTTCCTTCCTTCCTTCCTTCCTCCCTCCCTCCCTCCCTCCCTCCCTCCCTCCCTCCCTCCCTCCTCCCTCCTTCCTCCTTCCTTCCTTCCTTTTTCCCTTCCCTCCTTCCTTCATTTATTTCTCTCTTCATCTTTCTCCTTTCTTCCTCCCTCTGGCAGTTCAGTGATTTTAGTCCAATCTTTTTTTCAGCCCTCAGAAGGAGGCAATGGCAAATCACTTCTCAAAATCCTTGCCAAGAAACATGCACAGATTAGTTCAGACAGTCTCTGAGAATTGGACCCGATGGAACAGAATGGATGATGAAGACAGAAGAGACGCTCCTCAGCACATCGTGTCTTTGCTAAGACCAGAAGGAGACTCGGCAGAAGCTCTGTTGTCCCCCACGCAGACCAACATCCCCTTGTTGCATGATCTGAAGTCATTGACTGAAATGGGATCTAGGCCATTTCCCTGGACGATGGCTGAATGAGCCAGAACATTAATTAACCAACAAGTGTAGAGTCCTCACAAGCCATAAATTCAAACCAAATTAATCTGGGCAAACTGGCTGGGAATTTTGGGAGTTGAAGTCCCCACATCTCAAAGTTGCCAAGTTTGAGAAACACTGATTTAGAGTCTCCCCCAACTCCAGCTGGCTGCAGGCAGCTGATTTTCCCCAACGGAGCCTGATTTTCCCCAACGGAATAATGAAAATGAAAAAAAAAAAAAAAAACTGACTGTGAGCATCCAGGAGATCCTCAGAACACATAGTAATCTGTGAGGTCTTCTCCGCCAGCCTGCCCCAACACCTGGCACTGCACCCAGCTTTGCAACGATGTGACCAGCACACAGAAGAAATCCACCTGGACCTGTCTCCATTTGATTCATAATTTATTCTTAATAAATGTTGCAAGACAAGTCATGGTACCCAGTTACTCCCAAACCCCTTTGTTTCAGTTGTCAGCCATTCCACTTAGCACACCTCAAAGTCCTTTCTGTATTCAAGTTTCTGCTTGTGTCCTCTGCCCAGGCTGGGTCCAGCTGCTCGTTGTGAGCAATTTAATAATTGGTGATGCACAGTTTGTCCGAGGCCCACTTCTTCAAATTAAGGGGATTCCTCTCCTTTCCTGCCTTGGCCCTCGGGGTGCCCTGTTGATTGTGCACCTTGCTCAGTAAGTGCTTCATGCATACTAGCTGATGGGCATCTGAATGGAGGGCAGGGTTGGTGCCCAGTAGGCTGGACCCAAACTTGAGTTGGGCCAAGATGAGGACCTGAGGTTCGTAGCCAGATGATTAGTCCCCGTCTTCTTCTGAATAGGATGTCTGGGCCTCCTGTACCAATGAAGGAGAATCAGCAGAGTCCTGTCTTAATTAATTAACAGTTGTAATTTCTCAATTAATTAATGACCACTCTTAATTTATTCATTAATTAGTGATTGGTCATAGTTTCATTAATTAGTTACCAGTCATAATTAGTTCATTAATTAATCAATGACCAATTGTATTTACCACATTAATCAATGACCACTCATAATGTCTTAATTAATGATCAGTTATAGTTTCTTCATTGATATATTAAGAATTAGCCATCGTTGTTTCTTTAATTAATTAATGGCCATTTATGGATTCTTCTCTAATTAATGACCACTCATAAGTTCTTATTCGCATTCTGATTTATGGTATCCCCTTTCTGTTTACTTTTGTTCATGAATGGACCTCAAATTGCCAAAAAAGGCATTTGCACCCTATTAGAAACCCCCCCAAAAGCCCACCCCTCTTAGCTCACATGAACCAATTTTATTTATTAAATTTTGATGGTGGCCATCTCATTGATACAACGACTTTGGGCGGGTTACCATTAAATAAAAGGTTTTTTAAAAAGGTAATAATACAAAGGCAACTAAATGAAGATGGTGTCAGGTTCCAGGATATAAAAACACAACGCCAATGCTGGATTTAATCCTTGTTTATGTAACCGGTACTCACTGACCACCCACTGGGATTACAATGGAAAAAAATGTTGGAGCTAAAACTCTGTGCTCTCCACCACCTTATTAACATTTCCCCTGGCCCCACCCAGGCTCCTCGTATTAAACTCCTCCCCTAGCACCCAATTAGTATTCCACTCAATTACTAAACCGCAGGCCTTCTAATGTCCCTAGCAAACTCCCCCACCCCCTTAGTTCCTCCTTTACAGCCCTTACAACTAACTGTTGATAATTGCTTAGCAGAATCAGCTGGTGGGGGTCATAGGGGCTCCATCCCAGGTCCCTTGAAGGGAAACGTTGCTCAGTAAAGTCAGCCAGAGTGGTGTAATCAGGGACATCAGGTTTCAGAATGTTAGACACTGCAATCCTAATCTTCTCCCTCTCTTCAGCGTTAAACGGGGTGGCCATTAGCTGCTGAATATCCAGCCAAGTAGGATGGTGGGTGTCCACAATAGTTTTAACCAGATCTGCCACCTTGTTTGGCTTAGTACTATAGGGTCCATAGTGAAGTTTCCAGTTTAGCAGATCAGAGGTGGTAAAAGGGACATATTGAAACAGGGAGGCTGTGGAGTGTTGGGAGGGGTCGCTTGGATCCACCAGAAACTGATCCATTCTCCGAAGTGGGGCTATCAAAAAGGAGCAGTTTTGGCTCTGGTTCTAGCTGCCACCGGCTGGTCCTCACTTGGTTCTGGCTCTCCTCCCACAGCCCACAGCAACTGCTCTATCTCCTCTTCCTCCTTCTCCCAGTATTCTGGCCCCCGTGTCACAGCATCCAGTCCTCGCTCCATCCACCCCACAGACGATCGGCTTGTTGATGCCCTCGAGTCTCCTGAGCTACTAGGTGTGGCTCCCCTTAGGTATGGTCAGGGTGAGGGTCGTGGTGCTGATCCTCTTCCTCTTACTGCCACCCCTGGTGGGGGCATGTAGGGCGGTGATTGGGGCAACTCTTCTGGGGCACTAGCTAGGATTGGTGGTCTCTGCTTGGGACATTTGGGGCACGTAACCCGAACAGCCATAAGCATACACTGTTTGTCCTTGCATTTTTTCTAGCCAAGCTGGGGTCTCCTCAACAAATTGTACTACACATCAATATACGGGGCCTGATCTGGATGTCCTACATCGGGATCAAACACTAACCTATGGACATTTAAAGCTATGTTGGGATCAAAAGTGCCTTTGTCGGGCCACCCAAAACCAAAGGTGGGCCATTCAGATTCACAAAACTTTTTAAGCTCATGCCTGCTCCACTCAATGCCATAACCCTTCTTTAAAGTGATTTAACATACATTGTAAGGGGTCAGGGCAACACTGCTGCCACCACCCATGGTCCACCCAGGGTACCAGACAACAAAGATTTAGCAGTCACCCCACACAGGCTCTGACCCAGGGTACCGGATCGACACGGCCACCGTAGGGAAATGCAGTAGCCCCCCTCAATCACACAAACAACATACTCTAAACAATCCTCCCAAAACCTTCCACCTAGCAAGGGAGATCGGGCCTCGCCTCCGGCTCAACAAGGGGTCCGGGCCTAATGGAGTCCCCACAGTACTTGCCTCCTGTACTTGGCTTCCCTCCTGCGATGCTGGCCAGCCTTCAGGTGCCTGGTCTCTGGTCCTTCTCTGGTGGTTCTTGGAATCGCCAACCACTGCTGCCGGAGCCCTCTGTCGCTGGTCCCTCAGATCAAGGGTCCATTGGCGCCAGGGAGGTTCCCCTTGACAGGACGAGCCCCGACACCGGGGTGGATGCTCCAGAGGGTCCCAAGACCCCTCGACTCCTGCCTGGCTCGCCAGAAATGTAGCAGCAGATTGAGGTTTTGTTTAGCAATCTACTTACGAAAGACCAGGACTCGAGACCACGAAGGTACAAGAGAACAGCTTTAATGATGCATCGAGTTCAGCGTGTTGACACACCAAAATCTGAACTGCCTGGGCTCTGCCCAGGATGCTACTTTTATGCCGTGTTCCACACTGTGCATTCTCAAAGCGTTCCATACCCAAGACAAACATGACATTTCGAAAAGGAGAAGTTCATTTTGGAATGTTACGAACAGAGAAGTACATAGGAAAAATACAAAAAGAAAAGTTCTTATAATGTCTTAAGCTATCGGCCGTTTCACCTCTGTTCTATCTTACACCCACGCCTGGCTTACTGTGCCCCTCCTTCACAGCGTCTTGCCACACTGTTCCAGCAATATTTGTAAGACTTATGAGGAAGTCAGAAGTAAAAGTTAGAACTCAAGGGCACTAGAGTGAAATGTCAAGCTAATATAAATTTATAAGGTCCATTCTATTAAGGCCACCTAACCTGGCCAGCCACTGGTGGGTTTACCTGTGCACCCCCTCCTGCCTCACTTTTACTTCTCTTGTTATTCTTCCCAAAGCTGTTTACTACTCACCTCCCTTTTTAAACCTTTCTTTGGTCCCATATGCATAAGGTGTATGGGTCTACCTACAAATTGATCTGATAATTGTTACTGTATTAATGTGGAACCAGCTTCTCAATTATGCACACTGGCTGAAAAATACCAGTCCTGAGAGTGTCACATCAGTTATCTATGAACTATGAATTTAAAGTATTGCTATGAGCCTTCAAAACCACATGATGTACGGCCTACCTACTTAAGTGATTGTTTCTCCAATACAATACACTTTCTACATGAAGATTAACTGGTCTCCTAGAGCATTCGTGGTGGATTTGGCTCTCAATATAGAGGCCAAGAGTAAGGAATTCTTGGTGTCATCAGCCTAATAAGAACTTTCTCTCCCAAATGATGACCCCTAAACTATTTTTCTTGTTGGAAATGCTTGTTCAATTGGGAATTTATAGGCTTAAAAATGGCTCTAGGACCAGATAACTATCCTTTAGCTGAACCTGTTTTTTATTTTGCTTTTCTGCTTTGAAGATTTTGGCATGTGGCTATCCATGGCCAACTAAAGTAGGACGTAAAGTGAGATTTGGACATTAAGTGTGAAACCTACTGGGTCAGGCTGGACAGCCTCTCAGGGCCCCTTTACTTCTATACTAAAAAGCCACATAGGCAGAGTTGCAGCTTGCAAAAGAACAGGAAGCAAGTGCCTAACCACCAGATGTTCTAGCCAACGTCCCTATGTCAAAACCTATGTCAAAAGTCCAAACCACAAAGTTCAATTAAAGTTCGTTAATGACACGTCGTCCATACCTGTAACAAAAGGAGAAGTAAGACCCCATCTCCTTATAAGGCTTTCTCTCAAGGTAACCTCTAAGAAATGGGTTAAGTGTTTCCATGTTACGCTGCCTTTGAGAATGTATAAGAACGTGTGCTTCGATAATGAAGGTTGTTCAGAACTTGCGATGCTAAGCCATGGGCTAGCTTTCTGAACCTGGCTGCCAAATAAACTTTTCCTATATCCTGAGAAGTCTAAAGCCTGTCATTTTCTGCAACACCTAGAAATTAACCAGCATGATGATTAAATTAAGAAGCATCTAACCTAACCTGAGGCATAGTAACACTGTAATCTGTGCTTCTGATTGGGGGATTCTGGAGTTGAAGTCCTCACATCTTAAAGTGGCTGAGGCTGAGAAACAACGTTTTATAGTAACCTTGGTTGAGTTCACTCAGCACACAAAACCTGGTTGCTGAATTTATCCGTTTTCGATGGAACCAGAGATGGCTGAATTCCCCAAGCTCACAAAACACCAAACAACTGACTATGGTCCTGAATTGAATCAAATTGATTAAGACACACAAGGGATTTGTCTCCAGTGCAGAAGCGCTCAGTGTACATGGAAAGCAACAGAATAAAGATAATCATAATCATACCAATAAGAGGGGATTTGTTCAGAATATCCCACGTGTTTTTCTCCAAATTCATCGGTGGTTCTTTCACAACCAAGATGATGTCAATCCATACTACAAGACGTTTCTTATACAATTAAACCTATACCTGAGTGCAGATAAAACCCACAAAAATACAGAGACCCAGATGAAATATGAAGTGGAAGAGACAGGACAGGGTCTTTGCTTCACCAAAACAAATTTGAGAGAGAAACTGGCTATGAGGAGGGCTTTCTCCTCAAGCCTTTACTGTAGAAGTAACCACTATTTGTGTTGCTGATAAATGTCCACTCTTACAGAACTCTAAATAATCCCAGCTGTTTTGGAGTCAATGCTAATTTTTATGATGGGAACCTAGTACTAATCATCCAATCAGTATATGAATTAGCAAATCTCTTTGAGTGACTGTCCATTAATGAACACACTGTAAAATTGTTAGGAGGAAGGTTTTATTTTTGTTTCGCACTCTAATGTCGTGCCAGGCTTGAGTTCAACTCAGCAACTGAGGCTGAAGACCCTGACTCATTGAAAATCCAGGCCTTTTCAATTAACATCAGTTTACAAAAAGACCATTTGTTTTCATTTTCTTTCTATGCTGTTTCTTAAAACAGCCTTCTCTAACAGCCTCCTCCATGTGTAGTCCTAATACAATTCTCCCAAGTCTGCAGGAAAATGCTATACATCTCGGAAATACAGAAAATGTTTTGAGGCCTGGCATTTAGAATCAGATGGAGATTCTTCTATACCATATTATTCTTTATTTCCTGGGACCATATTAGAATGTCATTCTGCTGCCAGGTTTAGTCATGGTGAAAGCTGCAACGACCTCAGATGACTTTATATTCTACTCATAAAAACATCGCTATTCCTTAGGAGTATCAAAATAAACTTTACAATTAAATAATCTCAGAGCAGGGTAAGATTGATCTGAGATACTTTCATTTTAGCTGTTGTATACATAATAGAAAGTCAGAAATATGCAGAAATTGAAGTCCACGATTTATAAATCAAAACACGAATGTCAATTTATTACTCTACCCTCTAAAACAGTGGTTCTCAACCTGTGGGTCAGGACCCTTTGGAGATGAAATGACTCTTTCACAGGGGTCGCCTAAGACCATCGGAAAACACATATTTTCAAAAAAATATGGAAAACATAAAATAATTTTATGGTTGGGGGTCACCACAACATGAGGAAGTGTATTAAAGGGTCGCGACATTAGGAAGGTTGAGATCCATTGCTCTAAAAGAACCACCAAGTGATAGATAACAGAAGGGGGATATTCATATGGATACCAGTTATACTTGTGAAAATCTAGAATCTGCATTGAACTTCAAATCCAGAGAACAATTTCTCTGCCAAATCCTGGAAGTTGTAGAACACAACTTGCCTATTACTGTTTATGCCAACAAATGTCTTTCCAGTTACTATGATGGAGAAGCTGAGAAACCCTTGGTGATTGCCAAGAATTGTTCAGCATTCCATATATAATGAAATTACCTCTGAGACAATAAGTTAACATTTAAAAACAGAGAGATGTCAGATGTACACTGCTGGATCAGCTGAATGTATGAATACAGGCCTCATGGTGAAATGTTTTGTTTAATTTTTAATCTAGATACTTTAAAAAAGTCTGCAAAAAGCAAAAGATAGGTTGGGATGTACAGCAATTGAGAGGTTTGATTCTTGATTTGGAAGGGATCAGCAAATTAGTTATACTAGAGAAATTAGTTACCCTAACATGACTTCAATACAGTAGTATTTTGTTTGGGGGGGGGGGGAGTCAAATCAGTTCAGATGCTCCAGACAAGTAGTCTTAACACAGAATGCCTTCGCTCCCATAATTTGTTTTATTGTGTTTATAAAGAGTAAGTAATGCATTGTATTATATTTTTTTGAATTAAAAAAAAATTAATTGAACAAAAACAAACACAAAAAAAAATCATCCTTCATTACATCTTGCAGAAAGCGTGTCGATTGGTTACAGACAGGGATGTGCAGGCAGGGGAGGCAGGGGAGGCAGAGCCTCACCACTGTCATCATGAAAAGAAAAAAAATGTAAAAGAAAAAAGGCTGAGGTAGTTGCTGCCAGAGTCACAGTGGATGCCTGCTTAGTGCTTAACTGTTTAAAAAAGCCTTTAAAAAAGTGCCCTCTACAGGAGGAGGCAGGAGAACCACGTGCCTCATTTAGTCTGGTGTTTTAGGATCACTCGAGCAAAGTTAAGCAAGGGTTAAAAGCCAAAAAATTCCTGACGTAGATGAGGCACTTCGTCTTCTTTTTATCTCCTTTGTAAGGTTTTTATTGGCTTCTCTCCACACTTTGTTGCTTGAAGGGTCTCTCAGATAATCTCCTTGCCCACCAGTTGCTACTAAGTTAACTTGTCTTTGTTTGTAAATCTTGCTTCTGAAAAAATTTCTCTTCTTATGTCTATCATCATTAGTGTTTTTTCTCTTCTGTGTCCTGGAATCTGGGGTAGAGCTTCAATTCGTCGAATTCCTTTTCCACATTCCCTTTCCATTTTCACCCACATTTGCTCCATTAATAAATTCATCTATTGTCTTATCTTTATATTCTATATCTTCATTCTCCCCTTTAATTTGGGGGGCTCCACCCCCATCTTTTGCTGTGAGAAAGACTAGTCTTTCCAGCTTCTTCTCAATTCTCCCATATCCTTCCAATAGATTTTGAATTCCAGCCAAGGTATTTTGGAATTTTAAGGTTTGACCCATGTTTCCAAAACAGAAGAGAGAAAGAAAAAGAAAAGATAATAATAATGACTGCCAGTCTAGTCTTCCAGGCCTCTCTTAACTTTTTTTTAAGTTGGTTTAAATACAAGTTCTTTTATGCTCTTCAAAGGGGAAGGGTTCTGTTCCCTCCCCCTTTCTTTCTTTCTCTGCCAAAATAATTCTCAGAGGCACCTGAGAAAACAGTTCATGCTCTTGGTTTTTTATCAGTTTTTAAACAAGTTGCAAACCCTTCAGCTGCAAAGTTAGTGAAGTCAAATAAAGAAAGAGATACGTTGTTTCAAAAAACTCCGACTGGCAGTTAAATTTCACCTTCTTTAGGAAACAAAGTTCTTTAGATTGCTTTTAGTGTGATTTAATAACAAGTAGTAGGAAGAATTGTTAAAATAAAAAGGAAGGTTTTAATCCAGAAGTCAAAAAATAAAGCACAAGAAGCAGAAGGAAAAAAAATCAATCGGTTCACTTTAAGAGAATAAATGGAGAACGTGACAATTTCAATCCACAAAAAATAGTTACAATGACAAAGGGAAAGAAAAACTTTCCACAGTGATCCCATTGGGATTATTTTCACTGCTTAGTTCTTTTGTTTAAGG
Source organism: Thamnophis elegans (assembly GCF_009769535.1). Classification (NCBI taxonomy): domain Eukaryota; kingdom Metazoa; phylum Chordata; class Lepidosauria; order Squamata; family Natricidae; genus Thamnophis; species Thamnophis elegans. The sequence goes on along the minus strand of NC_045545.1, from coordinate 16,251,679 downwards.
ATCAATTTGGCTTTAAAGAAACATTTCTTTGGGCAGTCTTTAGCAAAATAGAAAAAATACCTCACCAGATGGACTCACTTTCTCTTTTCACTTCCTTCCTTCCAGAGCGTCCCGACTTCATCAGCCTAAGGGCTGCCTGTTCACCGCGGGCTTGAAGCACTTCTCTTGGGTCTATCAGGGATTTTGCAATATCCCTGTGACCAGCAAAGTTTTGTCTTCCTGATTACCCTCTCTACGGGTCTCAATGGACCCACCCCCCGGCAAAAGTGTCAAAGGCAGTCTCAGAGTATCGAGACCGCACGTTGTAACGTCGCTACATGGCTCCTCTTCATGCATTGTATTATTCGATTACAGTGGTATTTACCTAGTGTTGACCAATTTTGACATTCTGATTTTTGTTGTTGTGAGGGACACATAACTAGCAGAATACCAGCATCTAGTTTGAATTTGCAAAGATGAAGTCAGGAAAGCTAAGGCTCAGAATGAACTCTTGCAACAAATTTCAAAAATAGAAATAAAAAGTTTCTTTTAGCATGTAAAAAACAAGAAAAAAAGTCAAGGAAATGGTTAGGAGAACTACTTGATCCATTCTTTGTATTTCATTTCATACAAAAAGGAGAAAAATAGCCTGACCTATCAAAACAATATCATAAAAGAGATTAGGAATATAAATCAAAATAGTCAAGAAAATGGTAGGGCAAGATCTATCCACTCTAGACAAATGCAAATCACCAGGACCAGATGGATTACATCCCAGATGTTCTGAAGGAGCTGGCAGATGTGATCTCAGAGCAACTGAACCATATATTTCAAAGATCATGGACAACTGGGGAACTACTGAGGATTGGGAAAGAGCTGATGTGGTTCCCATCTTCAAAAAGAGTGGGGGGAAGAATCCTGGAAACTACAGAGCAATCAGCCTGACATCAATATCTTGGAAGATCCTGGAAAAGATAATCAGGCAACAGATCTGCAGACATTTAGAAATAACCAAAGTTCTTTCTAAAAGCCAACATGGATTTGTCAAAAACAGATGGCAGACAAACTTTATTGCATTCTTTGACAAAGTGACTAGATTAGTGGACCAGCAAAATGTTGTGGACATAGTATATTTGGGTTTCAGTAAGGCATTTGACAAACTAGATCACAACCTACTTCTTGATAAGAAAGAAAAATGTGAGACAGACAGAATCACTACCAGGTGGAATCATAAGTAGCTGACCAACAGGACGCAATGTGTACCGTAGTCCTCAATACAACAATGTATCTACATAGAGAGAAGCATGCAGTGGGGGCTCCAAGATTTTGTCTTAGTCCCAGTACTCTTCAACATCTTCATAAATTATTTAGATAAGAGGATAGAAGGGGAACTCATCAAATTTACAGACAACCAAGTTGGCGGCAACACTTTAGAAGGTACAGAAAGATCTTGACAAATTGAACAGTGGATCCTAGCCAACAAAATGCAAAAAAGCCAATGCAATCCTAGATTGCATCAACAGAGGGATAGTATCAAGATCAACAGAAGGATAGTATCAAGATTATGTGAAGGGTTAGTATCACTATATACTGCTTTGGTAAGACCACACTTGGAATACTTTGTCTAGTTTTTGTCTCCACAATTAAAAAAGATGTTGATATTCTAGAAAGAGTGAAGAAAAGAGCAACAAAGTTGATTAGGGAGCTGGAGACTAAAATAACAGTTGCAGGAATTGGGTATGTCTAGACAAATGAAGGAAAGGACAAGGGCAACATGATAGCAGTCTTGCAAATTTTGAGGAGCTATCACAGAGAAGAGGGGGTCAATCTATCTTCAAATGCACCTGAGGACAGGACAAGAAGTAATGGAGATTATCAAGGAGAGATGCAATCTAAAACTAGGAAGAAATTTCCTGACAGTGAGAACACGTAATCAGTGGGATGGCTTGGCTCCAGAAATTGTGGGTGCTCCAATACTGGAAGTTTTTAAGGAGAGATTGGATAGCCATTTGATTGGAGTGGTATAGGGTCTCCTGCGTGAGCAGGGGTTGAACTAGAAGACCTCCAAGGTCCCTTCCAACTCTGTTATTGTAGGTGTTGATCTGTAGCAAATAATTGGTGGTTTTCAAGATAACAGTGAAGAATAAGTAGATCTCCCATGTCTTAAGTAAGTCTAATTCAATTATATTCATCTCGTCTGTGTATATTAAAAAGGAGAGGATGGTTCACAGCTTAAAAACTGCAATTTACTGGTATTCATATTAATTCAGAAATCAAATTCATATTTGAAAATAAGGAAATAAACTCATTTGCCCCAAGTAAATAATTCTTCTTTTATTGTTTTCTTCATTAATATCTCAATATACTAAATTTGCTTTTAGGCAGTACCATCTCAGTCATTTAAACTCATCCTTTCTCCCCCATTAAACTGCATATCCTGACATATGTTGCTTAAAAGCAATGCAAATGCAAACCACTTTGCTTTCAGCAAAAATTGGTCTTAGATAATTAACTTTTCTAATGGACACTTCAAATAAGCAAATAATGATAGATTGCCCTGAGTCATCTCTATGGGGCGTGACATTTCTTGCTGAATTTGTTTTTTTTTTAATCATCATTTTTTAAACATATATGTCAAGTGAATGCATATTCTACTTTTCTCTAGAAGCTCCAGGCAAAATATAGTATTCTGTGTGCAATGACCCTGTGAGATAGACAGGGCTAAGCAATAGCAGTAAAGTTCTTTAGAGAGCATCTAATGGCCAAATATAGTTTTAGGAGCCTTAATGCGGAATTTACCCATTACATAATACTGTTTTATTATTTCCTTTTTACATTTACTTGTTTCCACTGGTGCTTCTAAATTTGCATCGCACTTGAGAAATCGGATGAAAATATAAAAGCACTGGAAACTGAGAAAGATGGTAACCTTGACTATTAAATAATTGGAAATGCCGTATTGAGTGGCATGCTGTATATGTAACAAAAGAGGGACAAATGAGAGTAGAAATGTATTAGAGGTGAGAATTCACCGTCGAGTAATACCATTAGACCACAACGTTGGAAAAACTTGAAAAGCTGATAGGAAATCCGTTATAACTACCTGCATGGAATTAGCAACCTAGTCTTATACTAGGTAAGGCGAGATGAGCTATGGGAGATGAAAATATGTAAAGAGCTTTATCTATTTTTGTATCTTGTATTTTGTAAATCTTGCCTTTTTTTATATAACTTTCAAATAAGGAAAAAAAAGGGAACCAGGTCATCCCCTGAAAAGGAGAATATGTAAACACAACAACGGATAGAGTGGATGGAGGGAGGAGTAGAAGGAAAGATAGGAAGGAGAGGAGAGGAATAGGAAAGGGAAAGGCAGAGGAAGAATGGGAGGGAATGTAAGAGTAGGAAAGAGGGGAGGAATGGGAAGAAGAGGGGAAGGGTAAAGGGGAGGAAGGGGAAGGAGAGAAGGGAAAGGAGAGGAGGAAGGAAGGAAGGAGAGAAGAAAGAGAAGAAAGGGGAGTAGGAAGGAGGGAGGGAAGGAGGGAGGGAAGCAAGGAGGGAAGGAAGGAGGGAAGGAAGGAGAGAAGGAGAGAAGAAAGGGGGAAGGAAGGAGAGAGAGAAGGAAGGGGGAAGGAAGGAGGAAAGGAAGGGGGAAAGGAAGGAGAGAAGAAAGGAGGGAAGGAAGGAAGGAAGGAGGGAAAGAGAAGGAGGGAAGGGGGAAGGAGGGAGGGAAGGAAGGAGGGAAGGAAGGAGAGCAGGAGAGAAGAAACGAGGGAAGGAAAGAGGGAGGGAGGGAAGAAGAAGTAGGACCGTTGTAAGATAAGATGGATCTATGGGATGGTAAGAAAGCAATCTTCAAGTATATTGTCAACTGTAGGGAAAAAATTGTTATAAATACATATTATTAATAACAGTTATGAGATCATATAATTGTGAATGTATATATGAAAGATAAAATAAAAATTTGTAAAGCTAAAAAAAAAAGTTGTTATAATTGTTTCCATGGTTATGAAAACATCAAGAGTCATTTATTGGCATATTATACATACAATAAATAACATGATTTGTTTGTTTTTAAATTGGCTGGAAGCATCCAACGTGCCAGGGTTATACGTTTCTCAGTGTTACTGGTCTCTCCTCCCAATTCACAAAGGAGCGAAATTACTCCCACAATACAGATTTTAAATCTGTTGTTGGTATCACATGACATTTCATAAAACACTGAATTCTCAGCAGAAACCCAGGAGCCACTTTTCATACATGCAAAATGCTAAAGTTTTAAATCAATAAAATAATGTCTGATTAAAGATTGGAGAACAAAGTGGAAAATACTACAGAGTGCAACCACTTGACAATATTAGTTGGACTGTCTGTAAAACAGACTGAAAGGCTGATATCTTTGGGGGATAAATGCAACAGTGGAAGCAATCAAGCAAAATACTACAGTTTTCTATTGCTATGAAAATGCAAGATAAATGATCAGCTATATCACACATGATCAATAATATATTATTGGAACCAAGAAATTGAAATTCCTATATCTAGAGATTTAACTGGTAAAACTCTTTTGGTTAATGTCTTGGAACTGAAGTTTTTCTTTCTTTCTTTGTCATTAGGTTAATCCAGCTCATTCATTATCTGCTTTCTGCATTTAATAAAATGCTTTTTAATAAAAACAGATGACTACTAAGGAGGAAAATATGAAAACATGGGACAGAACAGCTTACTACTGTACTTTATTAGGCCCCCACATTTTATATAGTCAATTCATTAGATTTAACATGAATGTGATGTAGCATGGCTTTAATTATCCAAAACCATGGGAATGACATCATCAGAATAATACAGTAACTTATCTTTTACAGCATATGTATAGTTTTAGGCTCCTTAAAACTTGGGACATATACAGTAAATTCTTGAATTATATTCTATGCCAAAGGTCTAATTTAAGAAAAGAGTCAGAAATATGTCCCAAAATTTGTTTATGTTCCACAATATTTAGAGCATGAGACTTGATTTTATTCTATGAATGCTGTCAGAAACAAGAACTGTATATTTCCGCAGATGTGGGAACTGTAGTTACCAGCTTATTATTATTTTTTCTAAATGAAATAGGTTCTGTTCCATCATATGTCTTTCTAAAGAATGGCCTAGGTATCTGCAACAAAATGTTACTGAACACTCTTAATATCAACTTATTAGCTGTACGCCAGCCAGAACATAGAAAAACTCAAAATAAATAGTTCAAGATTGGAAGATGTGGAGATATCTGGCCCATAGTCACCAAGAGTTGAGTCCAACTTGACTGAACTGATAACATCATTATCATTACTAGCTGTATCTGTGGGAGTTTTAGTTTTGGCAGCCTGTCCACAGAATCATAAAATTGTGGACTTGGAAAGCGTTAAAAGGATCATCTAGTCCAAGCTTTTGCAATGCCGGGAAACTAAACTATCCTCACAAGACAGCTCTCCAGCCCCTTCTTAAAAACCTTCAGAGACAACTGCAGGTAAAACACCTTTTCAGTAAGAATGTCATATGGAACCCCAAAAGTTTTGCTGAAATCAGAGTGAGATTATTTCCATAGCATTCCCCTCGTCCATTAAGATAGTTACCTATTTGTTTGAATATATACATTGTATTTGCTATAACAATTTTCCTTGGAATCATTTTCCTTGGAGTTAAGAGTTCATTCTTAGAGCTATCTCTAGTTGGACTGGGCGAATCCTTCATCCAGAGAAATTTGCTATGAAAGAATTTATTTACCTGTATTTAAGAAAGAATGATTAAATAGTCATAGCCAGTCGGATGCCCCTAGAGCAGGGCTGTCAAACTCCTGGCCCACCGGATCTGTATGCGTCACATCCTGGCCATGCCCACGCCTGATTTAGCGAAGGGGAAGACAGTCTCGATACGTCACATGATGCCACCGTGACAACATGAGTTTGACACCCCTGCCCTAGACTGCTTTGAAATTCAATTCCACAAGCCCATGCTGACTAGGGAGCACAGGATTTGAAGTTTTACACCAGTTGTTTTTAAATACCAATTATTTTTCAGTATTTGCTACAAATTTCTCTAGCAAATAGAGAAATATATATTATATAAATATTTAGGACCGAATAGAGTACATTTTATAACTTCAGATTTGTGTGTCTAGATGGCAAGCCCATTGTCTTTAGAGGTCTACAGTTTTAAATCCTAACATTTGATCTGCTCAGAATCTGTCTTGCAAATTTATATTTACATTTTACTCATTCAAATCAGTGTCACATGAGAGATTCAGTTCTAAGCTACAGTAATGTTTACAAGCATGAACAATCACAATAAACAAGCATGTAGAGTTCCACCTTAATTTTCATTTGGAAAATTAAACTTTTGTTTTTGTTTTGTTTCAGGCAAATTACACATCTTCCAGGTACAGCTGTAAGTTGATCTTCTCATCCGTTATGGATGGAAAACATTTGCTACCAAGCTGGTAGCAAACAATCTCAGCTGCTACATACAAGGAAAGCAAGTGTTTATATACCCATAGCACAAACTTTTTAATGCATGTAACACAGCATCCATGGTTCAGGGTTGTATCCAAAACAGTATAAGTGGTTTTTACACTTTGTTAAAGGCATTTTGGATATCATTTATTAACACTGGCAGTTTAACAAGAATCTGCTTTCTTTCTTTTTCTCCAACCAAACTTGCTCTTGTAAATGTTTAGCATGCTATTAATCTCTGTTGTGCAACCATTCCAAATATCCTCATGATATTGTCTATAAACAGAGTAATCCTCAAATACAGTCTTACCAGATGTTGGACTAATTTTTTAACAAACTTTTTTAAAGAAAGATTTTATGGAGGCTTCATTTTGTTTTTCCTCCGTATTATTAATTTAAAACTTAAAATATTCATTAAGTGGAATAAAACAGCTCCACTGTTTGCTTAAAACTGCAATCCCATACATTCTAACCAAGGAGGAAGTTTACCTGATCTGTTATTTCTTTCCAGGTAAACAACTATGGATTCATACTAGAACTGTGGTATGTGTCAATCTTCTCATCTCCGACACACTTCTGCCAAGTTTTCTTAGGGATTCTAATATGAAAAAGAAAATCCATTGAACAGTATGAATTACCTATATTATGTAACACACTCAAGGACTTTGTCAGTCAGTCAGTCAATCAATCAGTTCACCCAAGGGCTACTTTGTCTTTTCTATTATATCAATGACCCTTGAATCTTCTCTCCAAACTCAATTTAAGATACAATTTAAGTTACAGTTTTAAGATAAACTGTAGCACTGTAGGATTTTATTTATTAGATTTCTTGAGTGAGCATATCTTAAATTCCTTCCTCCTACTTTTTCCACAATAACCTTGTGAAGTGAGTTGGATTGAGAAGAATTGGCCCAAAGTCACCCAGCTGACTTGCGTGTCTAAAAGTGGGATTCAAATTCAGTCTCCTTGTTTTTAGGTTGGTGCTTTAATCAGTAGGCCAAATTGGCTCTTTTATTCAATAATGCAACACATTCTCAGCACTCATAACATTTTCTTTGTATATAATGAAGTGCAGATTAGAGTTTAAGGGAGACTGCTCACTGCTGACATAAAAAAATATAGTAGTAGGATTGAAGAGATTTTATGTTTCCCTGTCATCAAGTTTCCTTATTAATACATAAATCCCATATCTTAAAATGAACCAAATAATAGAACATAGCATTTCTACTATTCATTGGCTTGGAAATTTGAAGGTAATAGGGAGGAAAGAAGAATTTGAATTGTTAGTACAGGGAATTAAGGTTATTGAATGGTTCTGGTGACCATGTGGGAATATGAGAAAATGTCCCCAAATCATCCATAACAAATCATCAATGTAAATTAATACAAATTGAAAGTCTATGGGTGATGGTTTTCCTGAAGAACTGTCTTATAGGAATTAAGATCATACAATGTGTTCTTCTGTATTAGGTCAAAGGCTGTGTTAGTCAGATCAGTATAAACAAAGAATAGAGGACAATAAAGTCGGAGCTGATTTCAAAGCCATGCTTTGTGAATGCTATGAAGAAGGAATTGGTACTTGCTAGAACATGAATCAAATAAATTGTGGTAGCTCTGAACTAAAAAAAACCCCTCAACTCCTACGCTTAAAACAATCCTATAGAGCACTGCACAACAAAACAACTAGACTCAAGAAAAGTTTTTTCCTGAATGCCAGCACTCTGCTAAACAAATAATTCCCTCAACACTGTCGAACTATTCACTAAGGCTGCATTACTATTACTATTAATCTTCTCATCGTTCCTACCACCCATCTCCCCCCACTTATGACTCTATGACTGTAACTTTGTTGCTTGTATCCTTACGATTTATATTGATTGTTTCCTAATATGATTTGATTGCTTATTTGCACCCTATGACTATCATTATATGTTGTCCCTTATGACTGCATCTTTTCTTTTATGTACACTGAGAACATATGCACCAAAGACAAGTTCCTTGTGTGTCCAATCACACTTGGCCAAGAATTCTATTGTGTTCTAAAAATAAAAATCTTGGTGACATGGATTGAGTCAACGATTGCCTTAAGAGACCAAAAGCCTTGATCTAACCAAACATTGTCAAAAAAAAACCACATTAGATGTTTTCTTTTTCCTTCTTTTCTCCCCTTTCAAGGCAGTGATGCACAACAATAACAACAGAAGTAGGCACACAAATTCACGAAAAGGAGAATGATAAAGCAGATTCTTTGATCTAAAGAAGAAAAAACAGGTACTTGCAACTTCTCATAATGAAAATAAAAAATAATTCTATCTTTGGCAATAGCACACTCCCATCAAACCATGAAGGAAAGTAGGTATTAGATTGCATAAAAACTAACAGATAAAATGTTCAAAATTTACACTGATCTTCTTTAAATAGATTTAGAGTAACTGTTCTGATATTAACTTTGTCAAACAGTTCCACTGGAATGTAGATGCAAGTAATTTAAGCTGTTTTAAAATGTGGCATTACTCTGATATAAGCTCTGATGACAAGGAGTATGCATGAACTGACAATAAGACATTTTAATATTGTAAAATAAATGTTTTTAATATTGTAACATAAAAAGAATAGCAAGGATATCAGGTGAAAAGTATAGAAACTAGGTAACCAAGTAAGATGATTTTGGTGCTAAGAATAAAGCATTTGATAGGCAAATGTATTATTTGGTTACTTTAAAAGTCCAAAAAGCTTTGTTTGCTTAATACTGTACTGTATTGTTCATAATCCAATGTAGAAACAACAAAAGCAATTTGGAGATTTAATCTGAAGCATAGGGATCTACCAATTCATGAGACATCATACCTATGTTATTAAGAAACACAGAGCTAACTATAGAAATGCTGGAAAAAAGGCTTTTTTCTGAAAACTATGGGGATGTGTTGATTTCTTCTAACTCCAAGTACTTCCCCTGAGTTTCTCTCTGAAAAACCACAATTTCCTTAGCTGATATTAAATCATTTCCTCTGAAGACGGTCCTTTCTTAATTCCCCAGAAATTTCTCTACAATTTGATGTTGAGCCTAAAAGTAGCTGATTTTCCATTGAAATAATAAATATTTTACTTTAGGTTGAATACTTTAAAAAGTTAGGCATGTTGACATTGAGAATGTAGCAATGGTTAGAATTATATAAATGACCACACAAACTTGTGTGTGTATGTATATTTGTATAAAGAATTAAGGCCTTTGAAGTATGGTGCTGGAGAAAACTCCTGTGAGTCCCTTGGATTGCAGGGCAATCAAACCGGTCATTCCTAGAGGAGATCAACCCTGACTGCTCTTTGGGCGGCCAGATTCTGAAGATGAAACTTAAAATACTTTGGCCACCTAATGAGAAGGAAGGACTCACTGGAGAAGAGCCTAATGCTGGGAAAGATTGAAGGCAAAAGAAGGGGGCGACAGAGGTGGCTAGATGGAGTCACGGAAGCAGTAGGCGTGATCTTAAATGGACTCCAGAGGATGGTAGAGGCCTGGAGGAATGTTGTCCATGAGGTTGCGATGGGTTGGACATGACTTTGCAACTAACAAAAACATATATCTTTGTGTATGGAATTAATATACCTTTGACCACTCATTCTTTGATTTAGCTTCCGATATACCATTTAACATGATTTAATCACTTTAGTTATTATTAGAAGTCTATTCTTCATTAGAGATGCCTTTACATATTTTTATTGTTTTCTGGTGACTTATCTCCAATTTGTTTCTTATTCCAACACATTTTAAATTGTATCTAAAAGTCAATCGTGATTCATTGATCCCTCCACTTTTGCTCATGGAAACAGCAAAAGGTGATAAAATAAAGCAGCTTTCAGACTCATCTACTTAGGCACTTCAAGAGGCTTTTAAGAATGGACAGGAAATCAATAGCGTAACCTTCTTCCATCTCCGTAGTTCTGTGGCATTGATAGGCTGCTTGATATTCAGGAAGTAGCCTATAGTCATCAGACCATTAGCCATTAAATCTGGTTTTTCATTACTTTGTCTAACTCATCAAAATATATGACCATCACCACAATAGAGGACAGGAATTCCATAATTTCAATATGCACTGAATCCACCATTACAGATGAATACTGCCTGTATACAACCACATTTCCTGGAGCGGAAAAGTATTTAGAATTTTGTAAGTGTTCTTTAGTGTTAGCGAGCTTCAGTAAATGTCAGTGGAAATTCTGTGTACAATCTTGGCCACTTTCCTGATTTACAAACTGTTGTTGTGTTATTCATCTATATAAACTGCAGCTGCACAGAAAGCACCAGCTATTGATAGCATATGTTGACAACTGTCTTTTCAAAGTCTATGAAAAACCAGTAATAGTAATAGTAGTAGGTGATAGGTACCCTATTGGAAGATCTGAAGGACCAGTTTAGGGGAAAATCTTTATGGAGAAAATTTATCTACATCATTGTTGATAATCAACACCATCTTAGTGGTACGTAATGAATCAATTGGTAGTAGAGGTCACAACAACAGCTCAATATTAATATTACATGATGAGAGAGTCTCATTAGAAAACTTCTGGTCTCTTCTCCAATCCACCATATTCCTTCTATCCCTAAAATTTTCTTCCCTTGGGGTTGCTTTGACAAATACAGGAAAAGAGAAGCAAGTAAAAGAAAACATCCATAACAAAGAAGATATAATCTTCCTTTTCTCCCCACAAAGATCTGGCCAACTTCATTCACTGACTGGGATTTCTGATAATGGCATTATAATGGCAATTTCTTTTCTGCTATAAAAAACAGATATCCATTTCACCAATTATGTTGCAGGCATACATATTGGCCAGGCACAATTCTCATTTGGCCATGAATATGTAGTAGATGACGACAGTTAGCTCAAATTCTTTGATTGGTACTTCAACATGAACCATGACTAGTTAGGCTTCTCAAATAAACCTTCTTATCATATTGTCATAATTTGTGGAATAAGCTGTAGCTGTTATCAAATCCTATGCATTAGCATTTTATGCTTCAGTTTCCCTAGCACAAGAACGTCAAACTTTCATTGTCACAGCGGCGTCATGTGACATATCGCAACTCCCCCCCTTTGTTAATCTGGGTGTGGGTGTGGCCAGTGTGTGACATCTGGCCCGCAGGCTGCAGGTTTGACAGCCCTGCTTCAGCAGTTTGGCCAGCTGTTTACTCAAGAGCAAAGTTTCAGAAGCTCCTTTGAGTTTAAAGGCACACAGAACTGCAGGAAGTTACCGGGGCAAGCATGGAATGGAGACCCGAGAACCTTCTACTAAGCATTAAACCAGAAAACATGAGCAATTCAATATGGCATTTGAGCCTACATATAATTGTGGCCGCAAGAATAACTTATGCACAATTTTGGAAATCCACTACCATACCGTCGGAAGATGCTATAATTAAAAAGATCTATGAATGTGCAGAAATGGACAGAATGACGGGTTGGCTGAGGGACAAAGGAGAAACGGAACATTACCTTAGCTGGAACTTATGGTATATGTGGGTGACAAGGAGAACAGCAGGGACTTAAAATGGGGAAAGTTAAAAGTGAACATGGGTATTGTAATAGATCCCTGAATTTTGTAATGAGAAGATGTGGCTTAGAGACCTAACAATGAGGAAGGAAAGAAAAAAGTTGGGCTGTGAATGACTGTCACCGCGGGGGGTGGTGGTGGTTTGTATGTTTAAAATTGTATTTGTATTTGTATGTTTTACTCTTAAAAAATGTATAACTAATAAAGATTACTTAAAAAAAAAGAACTGCAGGATCAGATTTCAATGGCTAATGAAGGGAATTATGGGCATTCAAAACAAATAGAAACAGCACTGACTAATACTGAAGCTTTAGGAAGAAAAATGCTTGCATAATCAAATCAGCATTCAACATCTGGTAATTTTAAGTCAGCTTAATGGACCCCAAACTAGAACAATATATATAAACTGAGGGCTGCAGTTCTGAACAAATGAATTACGTTCTGAGAAAAAGCTCACAATACTCCATTGTAAATTTCTAACAGGCCAAAAAAGAACTACAACCAGAGCTATAACCACCAACAATTACAATATTGTATTCAAGAAACAGGTCTCATTTAAATATTTTAATATAAAAATATTTAGAAAGCAAGTTACAATTGAAAAGTGTGTAATCACTTTTCCTCTTTAAGATCAGCTATTGCAATCAAAACTGTTCATCCAACACTTTTATTACAAATTTTGAGCTTCCCACTGTTGATGGCAGAAAAACTGCTACTTCTTTTTCCTTAAGTTTTCCTTAAGTGGAAAAGGCTTGCACACACAGTGTTTCCAATAAATTCAAGATGGCCAGCTTTCCAGCAGTTTGTTGACAATTTGGGCCATGCCAACTATCTTTAATTAATAAGTAAAAAGTTATCATCACTTTTTCGCCTGTAGAAAGAAGAAATAGTTCATTATTTTAGATCAGCAAAGGAATAAAAAAATGTTGGAAGGAGGTATGAATGGACCAATCAAATATTAGCATTAGTGATTTCTAATTTCCATCCCTCTGCAAAATAATAACTGGCCTTTATATGCCCTTCCTTGCCAGCTTTATCCTCTTCTCGGCTGCATATTTCCAATGGTTGCCATTCTGTGCCTTAAAAATGTAATTTGAGAAGAAAAGCCCAAACTTTGTGATTTTATCTAAATTATTTAGAGAATAGAGCAGATAATGAAAGGCCTCTCCTAGGCCTTCAGTTGAAATAGCAGATATTCCATAATTTGCTTATCTTCACAGTAGATCATATCTATTCAAAATTAGGAGCCACTAACAAAATCACGGCTTAAGACTTTGGTCACAACACATCTGCCCAACTTTGACCTAAAAATAGTTGGCTAATTCAGATGCTATTTACCGTATTTATCGGCGTATAACACGCACCGGCGTATAACACGCCCCCCATTTTAACACAAAAATTTGAGTAAAAATTTTTTACAATACAAGTAATTAAATGAAGACTAAAATAAGTGTTTTGGCATATTGAGCTTTTTATTTCTTTCTAATATTTCTTCCTTAGTTGAGAACTTCCTCCTCAGCTTACTTACGCATTAACTGTTTGTTGCTTTTATGGTTTATTCATTCACTGCTCCATCTTCAGTTTTTTTCACAGGGGGAGGGCTTCCTTCCTTCCTTCCCTCCCTCCCTCCACTCCTTTGGGCACCAATTTTGATCCAATTCTCTCTCTCTCTCTCTCTCACACACACACACACACGTTCTTTGGGGGGGGTTGAATTACTCCGCTTCACTGCGCAAGTCGGCTCAGCATGTGTTCGGCCCACACTTACGCCGAATCAAATCCGCGGCCGGCGGGACCAAGGCAGGGGTTGCATTTCAAAGCCGCCTCAAAAGCACGGCAGAGGAGGAAGGGGGAGGGATAACGCGGGAGCCAGCTCAGGTGCTCCGCGTGGAGGGAGAGACGCCAAAGCCATGGGCCGGGAAGCCAGCGGGAGCTTTGCTGGTGAAGGAGAAGAAGCAAGAGGACGGGCGGCTCATCAAAACAAGTCTGGGGAGGTCCTTTGCGGGCGGCCAGTTCTAGCCGCCTGCAAAGGACTTCCCCACGTTTGCTTTGGTAGAAATCTCTGCGCGGCAGTTAGAAACCTCTGCGCGGGGATTTCTTTTTATGTGCGCGGCCGCGCAGGCGCGGAACAGTGATCATGGGCGCCGGTGAATCAGCTGGAGCAGGCGTATAACACGCAGTATCGGCGTATAACACGCAGGCAGGGTTTAAGCTTGCAATTTAGTTTTAAAACTGCGTGTTATACGCCGATAAATACGGTATTTATTTTATTTATTTATTTATTTGTCTTGTATGCCGCCCACTCCCGGAGGACTCCGGGTGGCTCACAAAAGACAAGGGAAAGGGGGGAACGAAACAAAGACAACATATAAAAACAAAACCAACATTCACAAAACTTGCTAAAACTTACATAAATTGAAATGATAAATATTATTGAATAGGAAACAGTTACTGACAAAAACTTTACAGGAATGTGGGGAGAGCGATCTGCCCTAGTTGTTTTAATGCTCCTAAGATCAGAATTCTTCCTCAAGAAAAATACTTATGATCCCTCATTTCCTAAATTTCAAGTCATTTGTCAATGATAAATACAAAAAGGGAAAGAGGGCTTAAAAGTTCTATTCATATTCTAGCTGTGTTTCATCAGAGAATCCATAACAAGGAAACTTAAGTATATAGGTACAGGAAAAATACATAATGAAATCAGTGGAACAAAATACTGACCTCATACAGCAACAGAGGTTCGTGGATGTCCGCTGTCCTAGACCATAATTTTCACTGTTAGATTCTTTTAAAAATTTATGAAGATCTGTAAGTGGCATCCCAGTTTGTTGGTATTTCTGAAATACGAGTGTACAAAATAATCTCTTAGGAAACAGTTTTACTCAAACCTACACTCTCTGGACTTCCCATTTCTTAATCTATTGTGAGAAGGAGGAATGATTTGTGAGAAGAGTTATTAATTGAGCAGAGATCTGCAGCCTCACATGTATTTGAAGGTTGAAAAATGTTATTTATGCTGCTCACTAAGAGAGAAAGTGATTTTTGATACTTCATCTTACCTAATTCTGTTAAGAGTACTTCATCTATTACTTAATGAAACCACAAATCCTTTCACTTTTGATAAGTATCGTTGAATTTGCTTTCTGAGTTAGATTATTGATCCTGAAAGTGGCATTACAGTGATACAGTTAACTTTCGTTGTATACGGATGACTACTTCTGCTTTTCCCAACGTCTTCCAGTTTACTCTTCTACCCACTCCAGAGAAGCTACTATAGATTTGGTAATAACTTCAAGATTAAAAAATAAGAAACTCTAAGAAAAGGTTTCTAGCTTTCTAGAATTTGATTAACAGGCACATACTGTATACGCTACTAAAACACCCTTTAAAACAGGGATCCTCGATTCCTAGTCCACAGCCGTGGCCAGTTGGGACCTGGCCTGCATTCAGTGGTGGATGAGCATGCATACAAAGCTACATTTTTGCCGTGACCCGTCAAAACCGCGGTCCACTAAAGCGCACCCGATTAAAGCGCGTACGTGACGTCATCAGCAGCGCGACAAATAAAATTAAAAATAAATTAAATTAAAATTAAAATTAAATTAAAGCAAGCCGATTCACATAAAGGTAAGGTTAGGTTTAGGTTTAGGGTTAGGTTAAGGGTTAGGGTTAGGTTTAGGGTTACGTTAAGCGTTAGGGTTATGGTTAGGGTTAGGTTAAGGGTTAGCGTTAGGTTTAGCGTTAGGTTAAGGGTTAGGTTTAGGGTTAGGTTAAGGGTTAGGCTTAGGCTTAGGGTTAGGGTTAGGTTTGTGGGGGTTAGGTTTAGATTTACGCGTTAATTTTTAATTTACCGCTCACAGCGTGCTGTTTTCGTCGCGCTGTGATGACGTCACGTACGCACTTTCGTCGAGCACGCTTTAGTCTACCGCGGTTTTGTGGTGGAACCCATTTTTGCAAGTGGTGCACATATGAAACAATGCCCTCTTCCTCCTATCAATGCTTGTCCACAGAGCCAGAAAGGTTGGAGACCGCTGCTTTAAAAAGCTACTGTATCCAACGAGTTTCTATGAATTTTCAAGCTTACACATAACATTTTGTCTGAATGTTTCTGTAAGTGAGCTCCAGACCACCTTCAAGAAATAGTACTTAGCCCAGTATATTTTACCTTGATGGTGTCATAGGCATCTGTAATGAGGGCAATAAAGAGACTGAGTATCATATATATGAAGAGGCTAATGAAGGAATACAGAATAATCGACTGAATAACCAGACTGTGGTACTCTTCTGCTGGATCTGAGCAAACGTAGCAAACATGTCATCGCCATTGACTAAAGAAAAGAGACATTCTGCTACCTTGTTCATATCTTCAAACTAGAAATAGAGAGCAGAGAACATAACCGACATCAGAAACAGGTATTGTGGCATTTCAGAGAAGTTTTAGTCCAATCTTCTTAAAACAAACAGGTTACAGCTCAAAACTCAACACATTACTAAACCTGGATTGAACAAAGACAACAAAATTTCTGCAGGGAAAAAATGTACTTTTTTTGTACATTTGAATGCAGGATTAACATCTGACATACAGCATGTTGTTCCAAATTGTGTAAATGTGCTACAGTGTTCTGCATAGGTTTATTTTAGCAAATTACAGACAAATCATAATTCTAAAAGCTGATTTCCATGCTAAGTGTCAATACAGTATATATTAATACTCTTTAGGTAATAGATTTCACTAAAAGCACCATTAAGGATTTTCAACCTTTTGGTGGATAGAGGTTCCATATGATATGCGAAGGAAATGAAGTTTGGGGCATAAAGTAAAATGGATAGGGCTGTCTTGTACTCAGTGAATAGCATATTCCAGTGTGTGCTAAAAGTTGTGAATTTGTTATACTGAATTTTCAATATTTCTGCCTAAATATGACATAAAATATGCTCTGTTCTTCAGAAGTCCAAAAGCTAAAACAAAAACAAAAACCCGATCAGCAGTCAAAATATTATTATTTTCATTTATTTATTGAGGAAATGAGCCAAAGATACAGATTTATGTGTGGCAAAAGTATCTGAACCTGTAGGTTTATTAAATGTTTATAGAGATTCTCAATAATCCAGGTCATGATTTCTCACTTAACAACATATATTTGGGGCTCAATTGTGGTCGTACGTTGAGGACTACTTGTACTTCAGGATTTACCCTGCCAATTTGTTTGCAAGTTCAATTGAATTTTTTTCTAGGGCCTTGAACTAGAAAGACAGGAACTAAGATCTTTAATATATTTTATTAGTTTAGGGAAGAAGCGATGTCTCTTTTAAGCTAACTAACATTAGACAATGCTGCCCTCTAGCAATAAAGTTGTGCAAGAGAAATCACAATGAATACATTTACCAACTTTCAAAAACCCACAAATAAAGTCAATAGTTGCTTTTAATTCCTTCACTAATGAAGACTGGAGTACCATACACAATCTTTCAGACAAAAGATCCTTTAGCAATTAGAACTATGAGTTGAACTATGAATAATTCAACTAATGTTTGCAGAGGGCCTCTAAATTTACGTTTGTGTGCAAGTCTTTCATAATATTCCTCAATGCTCATAAAGAATAAATTCCAGATCACCTACATACCTTGTCATGATATGGTCCTAGAACAATCCATCCACAGAAAGTGTACCCAAGGTATATCATCCCAGCACAACAACAGAATCTGAGGACTTTGGGTAAAGATGCTTGCATTGTTAAAATGAGTACCTAGGAAATTGTGAGAAAGTCCATCAGATACCATGTGTGTGTGTGGGTGGGGGGACCCACTTGGTTTCTGGCACGTTATTTGAGCTTACATTGTAGGTTTGGAAGTAGCCCAAATATCGAATGACTCCAACCCAAACAAATAGAGTGGACGTCCCAAGAAAAATGCTGCAGACATCATAGCTTGTAAGATTCTGAAAAAAGAAGAAAAAAGTTAACCACTGTAAGAGGAAGAGCTGATTCCTCTTCGAATCTCAACCAAGGTTTTAGAGCAGTGTTCTCAACCTTGGCCACTTGAAGATGTCCGGACTTCAACTCCCAGAATTCTGGGAGTTGAAGTCCGGACATCTTCAAGTGGCCAAGGTTGAGAAACACTGTTTTAGAGGTTAGAATTCTTTCAGCTATCACAACCCAAAGTAACTGAAACTTTAAGGATTACCTTTGCTTTTATTTCCATCTTCATTATAGAGCCAACGATAGTCATTATGTCACTGATAATCACCAGAACATACCATCCATTTATAAACTCTAAACGATCTGCACTGCATACATGACGTTTATACTTCTCCAGGAAAAAATTCACAAATCTCTGGTTTAAAGATTAACATAAGAAGAAAAAACTGCTTCAGAACAAGAATGATTTACTAATTAACATCACACCATTGCTATGTTAATGCCACCATGTGATCATTATAGGAACTGCATTAAGATAAGGAACCTGTATTTTATCTATTGCTGAACTACAATCCCAGTATCACTTACCACTGAATATCTTACAAGAACTATATTTTAGAAACTACTTCACCCATCTCTAGTGTATACAGACACTATAGAAGAGAGTTATGACCAACTTTTAAGATCTCGTTCTTTTTAAAATTTTGCTTATTCCTGCTATCGTGACCCGACAAAAGGGCGAACGACAAAACCGCGCCCGACTAAACCACGTCGCTGACGTCATCAACACGGCGACAACAGCCAGCGGGAGAAAGAAGGGTGCTTTAAATAGCGCTTCGAAAGAAAGCCGATTTAACTTAAGGTAAGGGTTAGGTTTAGGGTTAGCGTTAGGGTTAGCTTTAGGGTTAGGTTAAGGGTTAGGGTTAGGTTAAGGGCTAGGTTTAGGGTTAGGTTAAGGGTTAGGTTTAGGGTTAGGTTTAGGGTGGGTTAAGGGTAGGTTTAGGGTTAGGTTTAGGGTTAGGTTTAGGGTTGGGTTAAGTTTAGGGTTAGGGTTTACAGCGTGCTTCTTTCTCCGCGCTGTTGTCGCCCTGTTGATGACGTCAGCGACGCAGTTTAGTCGGGCGCGGTTTTGTCATTCGCCCTTTTGGTCGTTGAACCTCCTGCTATGCATTGCCAACATTCAGTCTCTGGGGAGAAATTAAGCTATTTTATACCATTCATTTCTGTGTTCAATAATTTACACAGTTTGCCTCATTCCAAATGTGAAATTTTAATTACAGTTTGTTGAACCAGCGATGGTTTATAAATATCTCTCAACCATTAATGGCTGGTATGCATCATACAATCAAAATAATCATATTTGTCCAGTTTTCTTAATCCATTGAGTAGGATCACACAGTGTAGAGAGAAAAAAAGACCAATATTTAAAAATCCCAAAATGTAATGCTATATCAACATGAGATTTCTAATTAATTAATAATACTTAATTATCCATTAGGCCATACCAAACTATAAAAATACGTTACAAATAGCATAAAAGACAAGAATAAAAGAAAATGAGAATTATATTATGTGTCAAGCCTATAATTTACCCCTTTCAGATTCACATATGCAATTCTCAATCCTACTGTGTTCAGATGGCTATATTATATATAATTTGGATTTTGATGCATGGAATTTACTATTTTAATTTAAAGAATTTTGTCTAATTTGTTTTGGCAACATTTGTCTAATGTGCCAAGATATGTCGGTTTCTTATGCAGTTGAAAATTAAATATGTTCTATGTCCTCTATCTCTGGGATTCTACCTTGTGATTAATTAAACTGACTTAAATCACACAAATGAAAATAACATGCCTGAATATAGTTGGAAGCTCTAATAATCAGTAACTGTTAATTGCAAGCAATTTAGAATATGAATTTCCCATCTTCAAAAACATATCCCACTATTACAGTTTCACTCTTAAATAGGACTTCTGATCAAATTATATGACATATATATTAAGAACAATTCCTACTTTCTGTTATCTTGGAAAATGAAATGCATGCATAGAAATGAGGCATACTTACCTTTTGCAATTTTAGAGCAAGATAATAGATCGTGTGCAGAGAATTAGAGAAGCAAAACAGCTCACTATAACAAGCCCATCAAAACCAAGATATACTGTGTATTCTTCTGAACTACTAAAAGGGATAGGAAAACAAATAACTTAAAGACTTTAAAAATGTAGATATTTCCAAGTCAATCACTACAGAGGTGATAAATTACCCGTATTTTTCAGAGTATAAATCGCACCAAGATTTTGAAGAGGTAAATGTAAAAAAAAAGTTTTTATACTCTGCAGACCTCCCAAACCCTATGCACGTGTATTTTTTGTGAAAAAACAGGGCATGCAGAGAGTTTGAGAGGCCTGCAAAGTGCTCCTGGGGGCTGGGGAGGGACAAAAATGAGCAAAAAACAGCCCCCCTTTTTTTTTTGCAAAAACGGCCTTTGTTTTTGCCAAAAAAAGGGCATGCATAGCCTTTAGGAGGCTTGTAAAGTGTTTCTGGGGGAGGGGCAAAACGAGCAAAAAAATGGCCTGTTTTTTGCTTGTTGTTGCCCTGTCCAGCTCCCAGGAGCACTTTGCAGGCCTCCCAAACTCTCTGCGTCCATTTTTGTGAAGGGGGCAGGGTTTCGGGAATGCTTATTCAGTGTATAAGACGCACCCCGATTTTCACCCTCTTTTTTTGGGGGGAGGTGTGTCTTATACTCCAAAAAATACGGTAATTGCAGTAGGTCCTTTAAGTGTAGTACATCTGAACTGAAGCATGAAGAAACAGAAGAAAAAACCCCATTGATCTACAGACTCTTTCAAAACGTAATTCTCTAGCCACAGTACTTGTAAAGAATGATTACACAATAATTGCCCATGTATACATTTTCCATGTTAAATTGCAATATTAGCTTAGCTGAGTTGTTATTGTTTGAGCTTCTTTGTTCAGTATTTTATTACATCTTAATGTGAAAGGAAAATCTTGATGGTTATTTTCAACATCCATTTCTCTTAGCTGAATTTTTTTAAAAAAAATTAAATCCAAGGTAGTTTTCCATTTCAGAATAATGACATGAAAAGTAAATACAGCTCCTCCACAAACTATATATAAGTGTATACCTATTTGCTCAAGAAATATGACCCAGTCAAATTATCTGCATTGTTGACAATGTTTAAGCATCAATGACACAGTCTCTAGACCAGTGTTTCTCAACCTTGGCCAACTTGAAGTCCTGTGGACTTCAACTCCCAGAATCCCCCAGCCAGAATTCTGGGAGTTGAAGTCCACCAGACTTCAAGTTGGCCAAGGTGAGAAACACTGCTCTAGACAAAATGGTGCTATACATTAAAAAGGAGGCTTCCATTTCTTATTCACATATCATGTTACTTACAAGAGCCGGATATATTCCAGTCTTTACATTCCTGAATGTCAGCATCAGTATCAAATATATTTTTATTTTACCACTGGAGCCATATTGTTAAAAGTAATCTGTCAAGAAAAAAAGTTTTTTTAAAATATCTATATATATATATATATATAATAATTATATTATATATATATACATACATACATACACACACACACCACCACAACACACAACACACACACACACCCTAGAATGGATATGTAATTTAGATCATATGGAACACTTTTTGGGTGTGCATGCTTTTTGAGTCATTTTTGACTCCTGGTAATTGCCTGGAGAATTCCAGTTTTTTGAATGATTATCTTGGCGACATTTCAAAATTGGGTTGGAATGGTGCTATACTTCCCAGGGTTGAGACAGTGATTGAATCAAGATCACTCACCGGCTTTGTGCCTAAGACAGGACTAGAACATAGTTTCCCAGCTTCTAGGGTGCCTTAACCACTACACCAAACTGGCTTTGTATAACATCCTATATAAGTTTTTTTTAAAGCTCCAAATCTCTAAATGTATTCATTGGTATCAAAGCAGATTTCTCCAGAAAGTAACTTGACAATGTAGTTTATGCATTTTGTTAATTTCACTAAAAGATAGCAATTTACCAAGATTGCCTCAACCATTTAATTTATTTCAATTTCACCCAAAGACTAAACATCCAGCAGCTTACTTGTTTCAATCCACTGAAGAACAAAGCTGTGTGTGCCTTATAGAGAATTGAACAACCTAGTATTGGAAGTTGTTTAAACAATAATCACTGCTAATTTTCCTATTAAAAATATCTAGAAATATTACACACAGATTGCATTATATATATAAAAAAACTTTGGCTGGTAAACTAAGTTTCTTCATAGGTCAGTGTATTGCCCACTACAGTATATTACGCTAATGTACAAGAGATACATGGTAAGGTAGTCCTCAAGTTACGACGGTAATGGAGTCTGTCCATCGGTTATAATTCATGATGGTTGTAAAAAGATCAGTCATGATTCACCTGATTTTATGAACTTTTTTACGGTGGTTGGTGAGCAAAAAAAATGGTTGGCCATGGGTGTGGTTTTGCCAAAAACTGAAAGTAAATGCCCATTTTCAGCAAAAATGTCATAAAATGCAGTCATGGGTCACGGGGTGCTTCAAATGGCTGTAAATGCAGCCCCATTGCAGAGAACCTAAAGTTCAATCGTGTGACTGTGGAAGGGGGGCTGACTATCAGAACTTTGAATCTAGATTTTAAGTACCCCCACCCGCGATAGATACATTGAAACTTCAAACAATGATTGTTACCAGTCATAAATCTAGGACAACCTGCATTAAACTAATGATAAGAATTGCCAACATAAAAGAGGTTGAAGAGTAAAAGATATTTTCTATGGGTGAATAATAAAAAATTGCTCACAGTATTTTCAATTCGTAACAGTCCGCAGCTCACGAGTATGAATAGACTGCAGATCAATGCCTTTTAGTTTAAAATAAATTTCAACCTGTATGCCTGGAAAAAAAGAAGCCATTACAACATTTTCTTTTTTCTAAGGAAACAGAAACTGCGCTTTAAAAACTGCATGTTACCTATAGAACTCAAGGTTGAAAAATGTTGAATTTTTTAAATCACTTATTTCCTTAGTGGACAGATCCTGAGGTTTCCAATGAATGCATTCTGGAAGAAGGAAGCAAAAGATATACTTAAATACCTGCAAATATATAACATGGGCTTCAGAAATAGAAAGTTGCAATAACTGTAACAACGTGGTTTCAAAGTAAGTATAGATTATGCAAATCATTATTATCACCATCTTTGTTTTATACAAGAAGCACGATTCCAAGTTATAATTTATATTCTGTAAATCCAGTTTGGTATAAGCAATATCTAATAATAAACCAAGTGAAGCAGATAGATGAATGAATAGGTCATGCAGCTTATGTGAAACCTACACAAATAAGCTATCTGGGTACTTATCCTAAATCCCTCTACCAATCAATCCACTGACTATATAGGTAGTCCTTGTTTTACCAACCACAATTGAGATTAATAACTTACAGGTTGCTTAGTGAAACTGCAACGTGCTTACGATCTTACTTCAGCTATGGGAAATGTAAGCTCCCATTTTATCAAAATTTGGACACTAAATTATCAATTCTGGAACAAGGAAAGACCCCAAACAGAAATAGTCAATGTACATGCCACAAGTAGACTCCTATGTCTGCAACTGATCTGGCAAATAGTTAAATCACAGAGCTGCAATTTCCTGATTTTCAATAAAAAACTAATCCAAACATGTGAGATGCATTATATCACCAATCTTCTCCACACTGAAGAAAAGAATAATATAAAATGTGTCCTCTGATTGCCTAAAGATTGCTCAATTTTACTTTTAAGCAAGCTTGAACACTGAATTTAACTGTGGTTAAATTTCCTGTTCAGTTCTCAAACAAATTATCCTAGTTCCTCAATTCAGGTAGACAGGAATTGGGGGTTAATTTATATTTCCGTATTTCACCAAGGCACAGTGTACCAGGAGGGAAAATACTGGCAAAACAGCTTGGCTCACATCCAGTTTGTTAAGTTAAAAAACAACTGTCCAATGGCACAAATCAAACTAACCAATCTTTAATGAAAAAGCTAGAGTCAGACTTTCAGATCAGCAATTCAATCATGGCTTGGAAAGTTAATGTCTGGTTTATCACCTACCCACACACATTTTTTTTTAACATAGAGTGCCTTGTATCTTTTAATTAGAGACTTTGGTGAGGACCAAAATTAACCAGGAACTATATAAAATCATCACCAGGCCATTAGAAACCTAAGAAAAATGCTTTATTTCAAAGTGTATTATAGTTTCCTAAAGCAAACCATGGCATAGACCTAAGGTACACAGCATGTCATATCAAAATATGAACTATGTTATAACTTGTAATGTGATAACCTAGTTTTGTGGCATCCTGAGAGTAAAGCTCTTGCTTTATTTACAGACAAGGGCCTTTGGGCTGCCAAGGCAAATGATTATATCCTTTGTAACATTCTACTACAAAAGAGAGAGGAGAGCTTTAGTGTATGCTATGGGCAAACCTGAAATCAGAGACTAACTATAAGTTTTGCCCCCAAGTTTTGAAAACCATACAAATATCAAATGGACAGCTACAGTTATAGTGCTGATTCCAAAGTACCTGTTTCAATAGTACTGTTTATGAGCAATGTATCATTAGAAGAAAGCTTTGTGCCTTTCTTATATTGTTGCTTACATATGTGTAAGCCAGCCATGTCATCTTCATCTTGCTCATAACCGAGTGTGCCCAGTGATATATTCTCCAGCTGCTGATACTAGATGGAAACAAAAGAAGAAATACTTTTTTTTTGTAGCCTCAACTAGGATTATAAGACATCCAAAAACACAGATTTAAACAAGAAGCTTGAAATTAGCTTTGAAAACATTTCATTTATTGTCAAACTAAACTTGCAGAACCTGTTAATATAAAGTTATTGTATTAATTGTTTGGTATTCATTAACTCTTTTGCCCAGTTACACATTTACTTAGAAGCAAATCTGTGAATTTTAAAAACTTCCTTTTGGAAAAGGCTACCATGAAGAGTAACAAAAGAATGCCACGTTTTTAAAGAATTCAATTGTTATTTCCCTGTGGCAAAAGTGTTGGATATATGTAGCTACAGCCTCCGCAAGGATGGCCAATATCTAGCATATTCTTTGGGCAAGCACATGGCACATGAATTTACAATTTTCACTTCTAAAGAAGTAGTGTTGTGTTAAATTATTAGGACATACAAAAGGCATAATCCCAGAGATTTTATATCTCTGCATTGAATCTCAGATTCACGTTGGGCTTCAATAGAAACATGAAGTTGGACAGCCTTTAAATCAAATGAATACCACATTCTCAATTCTCACATTCAGTTGTCCATTCAATTGACCATATTAGCATTTCCATTTCTAGTCAAATGCGTGCACGTTTTTCACTCATATACCCATACCAAAGGTAGACACTTACCTGGCTAATTGCAAAAAGATACTATCATAGACGTCTTGCTGTGTGTACACACTGCAACTGTAGTCATCTTCATCAACCCCAGAGTAGTTTTCAGAAACAGGTGCTTAAAAGCTATAGTATTCTCCTCTTTAAAAGAAACCACCAACTGGTTACTCAAACCAAAAAGTATAAGCTTTAAGAGAAGAAAAGAAAGCAAGAGATAAATTATTTTATGTAATACATCCTAAATCAGGTGCCACGGCAGGTACTTTTTGATATAAGCATCCTAGCTTGCTAAATCATGATTTAATACAGGCAACGTGAAGCCCCCAACATTTGTGTGTTTCAAAGAACTTTCCAGAAAAGGAAAGTTCTACACTGAAAATTTTGAACCTTGTTGTTGTTGTTGTTGTTGTTAAGTTACAGGTGTCCAAAATCTAAATATTTAAGTGGCAAACTTTCCATTTTTCTTTATGCATTCTGCTTTACCCATTTCCAAAATCCATCCAAAAAAGTTTGAACATTCCATCTTACAGAATTATGTTACTGGCTACATCCTCATGGATTCCCCTCAAGAAGAAGAAGAAACACAGAATGCGCCCCTCTCAGAGTTTGCCAACCCCTAATTTAGCAGGTGGAAAGATACAAATTACTCCTTCATCACTTCAATCCTCATCTCTTTACATATGATTTGTTTCCAATGCATTATTCTGGTTAGGGAAATCACTTTAAACCAGGTTTTGAAATGGAATTTAATAAAGAGCTATAGTTGCTTAAACATGAAATACTTAGAGTCAACATGCAAAGCATATGTAGTATGCCACTGAATAAAAACACCCATTTAATCTTAATCTCCTAAATAAACTGAAGGACACCCATTAATTTACATTATATGGAAGAGGCATTTCTTTTTCTCATCTTCAGATCCCTTCCAAGTTTTTATAAATGAAAGCAAAATGGTTGAGCAGCCTCTGTCTTCACACTCAAGGAATATCAGAAATAGACATTTAGGCTAGCAGGTAGATAGTACAGGGGTTGTCCAATACACAGAACAAACCCTTGCCTTTACACTTTTAACCTAGAAACTGTTTGAGTTCCCAGTGTGACTATGCAAGTTTAAAGTACTATCTCTGGCATCTCCAATATTGTTTGCAAAGTGTAAAGATGTAATGTAAATGTAAAGAGATGGTGCTTTTGCAAACATTTGACAATGAATCTGTTCAATATCATAGGTAGTCTTCGGCCTATGACTAGAATTGAGCCCCAAATTTCCGTTGCTGAGTGATAGAGTTACTTTTGCCCCATTTTACAACTTTACTTTATTAAGTGAATCAGTGTAGCTGTCAGCTTTTGCGACTTTGCCTGTCAGAAGGTTGCAAAAGCTGATCATATGAACCCCGGGATACTGCAACTGTCATAGCAATAGCATTTAGACTTATATACCGCTTCACAGTGCTTTACAGGCCTCTCTAAGTGGTTTACAGAGTCAATATATTACCTCCAACAATCTGAGTCCTCATTTTACCGTCCTCGAAGGATGGAAGCCAGTCAACCTTGAGCCGATGAGACTCGAACTGCTGGCAGTTGGCAGTCAGCAGAAGTAGCCTGCGATATTGCATTCTAACCACTGTGCCCCCACAGCTCTTAACTGGTAAATATGAACCAGTTATCAAGTGTCCAAATTTTGATCATGTGACCATTGACAACAGTGTAAAGTGAAGAACTGTCATAAATAAGTTTTTTCAGTGCTGTTGTAACTTTGGACGGTCATTAAATAAACTGTTGTAAGTCGAAGGCTATCTGTATTCAAGGTCTTTTCAAGATGGGGCACTACTGAACTTCTCCCCCATGAGAGACAGAGAAAGAGAAAAGTGGGGAAAGAGTGAAATATGAGTTCGGTCAGTTAAAGATTATATTCCATATTTCATCAGTGTTCGGAAGTTAACTGATGTACAAAGATATAATAACTACATTAATAACAAGTCAGCCCTATTAATTTTTTCCAGTGGGCCTTGATTCAAAAATCATTTCCTGAATGAATGGTTAATTTTGTAATTCTTGTGACGCAAGTTAACAATACACATGACGGGTCAGGTGGTACAAGGCTTCAAAGTATGACAATTCATTTATTTTTCTACCCACAATTGATCTAGTTATCTGTATTTAAGCTGAATAAAACAAGAAACAACAAATCTACTAGGCATTCATTCATTTGCCATTTCATATATGTGAATCCCCAATAAAGTAACACGAGCATCTTTTAAAATGTTACCTGGGTAGTAACCATAACTATCTTCAGAATCTGAAGCCCCAATTTCCATGGTATCTGACGTCTAGCTCTGTATTTTTCACACGGATTCATAAAGTAGAACTTTAAATCCTTCTTTAGTGATTCCTCTTCCACGAAATCTGAATCTGATTGAGCCATCATATTCCTGCCATTCAAAACAAACAAACAAACAAAAACCCCACAGGTTATCTTTTTTTAAAAAGCTAAACATTTTGCACACATATCACCTGCTTTCATTTCTAAAGTTAGCAGATGAAACTATCAGATTAAAGGAAGGGAAATTACTGTTTCTTTCAACAAAAAAGGTTTCTTGAATCACCCAGCCATAGCCTGTTTCACATGGTATTTTAAGCAGCATGGTTTCCTGAACGGGCTAACAAATGTTAAACATAAAATAAACAAAACTGAATTAAGTAAGAGTGTTCAATTAACTTAGATCTGTTTGGAAAAGAATGTCCAGTTCTTAAGGGATTTTCAAGGGTCTTTGCTGTAACTTCAAGGCAATGTAAACATGACATTATGAGAAGATAGCCTATTGCACTCACTGCCCTTAAACTCTCTCACACGCACACTTCTGCAGGATTCAAAGTCCTGGGCCGTGTATTTGGGAATGAATAGCAGGAAAAATAATTTCTCTCCTCCCCGCCACCTCTTAAAGTGAAAAATGCAGAAAGGGGTTTTTTTTTAGGATTATCCTACTTACAATTCTGTAACAAGTAACTTGGCCCCAACGCGAGGAGAATTCTCACATAATCTTCCAACATGTCAGCATGGAACCTAATCTTTGTTTCCTTTAACCTTTTTGCTATTTGGCCTAGTAACACTGAACAAACAGTAGAGCTGTAAAACATGCCTCGGTTGAAGCAGCGATTGGAGGCAAAGGTCTCTCTGTGTATATCAGCCGCCTATCTCCTGACTAAATGTATTACACTGCAACACTCACTACACTCTTCCAGGAAGCCCAAAACAAATAATTCTGTCTGAATTGCAAATGCCTCAAATGCATCTTGCAGAAAAAAACAACATGACCTGGGTGCTCAAATGAGCTAGATTTACAGAGAATGGACAGCTTCCAAATAGGATGCATTGGCCACAAGCTAACTGCATCATTGGAGGCACAATGTAAAACCATTTTTAAATTTGGCCCTTGGATTTATAGACTGTATACAACGTTAAGAAATCTTTTCACATTGTGTATTGGCTTTGGATTGGGTGCTTGTGTGCATAAAACAGCTACGAAGCCTTGAAAACCAGAGTCGATGTTAGCAGCTGGCAATTTACAACATAGAACATAAATATTTGAATTCTGATAGAACTTTATGCTCTATGTCCTTTTCTACAGGGCCATGTTCTCTCTTCAGCTACAGTGAAATTGGTTCCCTGTCCAGGCCATGTTTGAAGATGTTGGTCAGCTGAAAGCAAAGTGGATATGTTAAATCTATCAGACACTGAATAGAGAATGTTTTAGTCTTTTTTAAGAAATAGAAAAACAGAAAATTAGCTGATTTACAGTTGAATGTTGACAGATAATCTTAAGAAACTCTGTGGAGCCCATAAAAATTGGGCAGAGTCTGAATGCAGCCTATGCAATGGTGAATTCTTGCTTGTGGCTGAATATGATCTATGAGCGCACCAAATTGTGGCTTAGCCATCAAAACCTGGTTAAATAATCCATGACTAAGCATGCCAGCAAATTACTGTGTATTCCTTTTGGAAAATACAAGTAAGAAACTGTTTCAGAATTTTCCACTCAATAGCAATAGCAATAGCAGTTAGACTTATATACCGCTTCATAGGGCTTTCAGCCCTCTCTAAGCGGTTTACAGAAATCTTTTCACATTGTGTATTGGCTTCGGATTGGGTACTTGTGTTGCATAAAACAGCTACGAAGCCTTGAAAACCAGAGTCGATGTTAGCAGCTGGCAACTTACAACATAGAACATAAATATTTGAATTCTGATAGAACTTTATGTTCTATGTCCTTTTCTACAGGGCCATGTTCTCTCTTCAGCTACAGTGAAATTGGTTCCCTGTCCAGGCCATGTTTGAAGATGTTGGTCAGCTGAAAGCAAAGTGGATATGTTAAATCTATCAGACACTGAATAGAGAATGTTTTAGTCTTTTTTAAGAAATAGAAAAACAGAAAATTAGCTGATTTACAGTTGAATGTTGACAGATAATCTTAAGAAACTCTGTGGAGCCCAAAATTGGGCAGAGTCTGAATGCAGCCTATGCAATGGTGAATTCTTGCTTGTGGCTGAATATGATCTATGAGCGCACCAATTGTGGCTTAGCCATCAAAACCTGGTTAAATAATCCATGACTAAGCATGCCAGCAAATTACTGTGTATTCCTTATTTGGAAAATACAAGTAAGAAACTGTTTCAGAATTTTCCACTCAATAGCAATAGCAATAGCAGTTAGACTTATATACCGCTTCATAGGGCTTTCAGCCCTCTCTAAGCGGTTTACAGAGTCAGCATATTGCCCCCAACAACAATCCGGGTCCTCATTTTACCCACCTCGGAAGGATGGAAGGCTGAGTCAACCCTGAGCCGGTGAGATTTGAACAGCTGAACTGCAGTCAGCTGAGTAGTCTGCAGTGCTGCATTTAACCACTGCGCCACCTCGGCACTCAAAATGTTTTAGTGTGGTGAACAGATCTGAGTTTAACCTTAGCTATGATACAGATTTTGCAGTGGCTTTCACCAGTTTTCCTGTAGCATTTATTTACATAAACCACTTGGCACTCAGGGATTAGAAGTTAAAAAACAGAACATGGTATGCAAAATAAAGAAACCCAAGTACTGGTTAAAAATCGCAATGATAATAAAATGACATACTTCCGGGTTCTAAAAACATTTTTATTTTCAATCAATAAATACCAAAAACAAATAAATCCATTGGCAGGACTGGTTTAACCTTCTTGCCCAAATACCTGAGGTAACATCCAGGTCTTTTAAGTTTTAAGAAGAATGAGGAAGGTCAGAGCCATCAGCACCTCTGGTTGATATTGTTCCATAGGGCAAACATTGCATCAGAGACCCAACCTGTAGTTCCCACACAGTGACATTTCCTAACGGAAGGGATATGGAGCATGCCAACTCTGTTGGTTCTGATGTGGCAAGCCTGTTTTTGCAACATATTTAGCCTCCTTCTCACACACTGGCTTGCATTAATGCACTATTTTGCAGACCACAGAACAGGAATAAGAAATAGTAATAGAAGTTGAAAGGTATGTGATGACAAAAGTAATTGAAGCATAGCTAAAACTATGTTTATTTTACATGTATCTGGCACAAAGTATAACCATAATTAAACCTGCAATTATGGTCATATAAGTCACTCAAGTCATTAAGGGTCATCACATGATTGTATCTGGTTTTACTGCCTTTTTTGCAGCAGTTGTTAAACAAATGCCACAGTCATAAAGTGAACCCCTTGTTTGCCCTGGCAAACGGCCATACATGCATGCCAATTGCCAAGCACCCAAAATGCAGTGACATGACCATTAGGGGGGTGGCTATCAGAACTTTAAATCCAGGCTGTAAGTATCTTATGGGATGTCCATCGTAACTACAAATAGTCACTAAGCGACCAGTCGTAAGTTGAAGACTACCTGCACCACACTTATCTAAACCATTCTGAGTTTGCCAACCACCCTGACCTTTTCTGCATCTACTTCACAGATGGGTTTTGTTCTTTAACCTTCTCGCTCCCTCTTTTTCACAATCTGATCAACTTCATCCCAGCCACAACTTTCTCAGTCTTTCTTTACCTTTCAACCCACTTAATTGTTCTTTCATATGTCAGATTTTGCAATCCAATCCTCATTTTTCTACCTGGTCAAAGGAAAATATATAAGGATAACCTTGGTAATTTCACCTTGATTCTGTCTGGTCTAAAATGTAGCAAAGGGAAATACTAGCAGTTGTTTAAAGATTCTATGGTTATACCAGTGATGGGATTCAAATAATTTAACAACCGGTTCTCTGCCCTAATGACCATCTGGGTAAGTGGGGCTCGGTGGTCATGTGACTGGGTGGGCGTGGCCAACTCAAGGTCACTCAGGTCGAAGGGCGCTTCGCCTTAGCTGTTACAATGTACTAAGGGTTAACCGAGAGGCAGTTTCTGTAAGCAGGTCAATAAAGATTAGGCTAGAAACAACACCAGAATGTTTCCTTCCTGCCTTCCTTACAGGATTAGCCTTGTAAAGTGGAAAAAAACAAAAGGAGATTTCTTCCCACAACCGGGTCTCTGAACTACTTAGAAAATTACCAACCGGTTCTCCCGAATAGGTGCGAACTGGCTGAATCCCACCACTGGGTTATTATACCTTCCAACAACTATCCTTGCAATGTCCGTTTCCTGACCCATCCTGTCCTGAAGGATTGATGTCATATTACCTCAACATACTTTCATATGGGTCACTTTCTTTCATATTCAAAATGCATTCATACAGCAAGTCTTTATCTTAGTTCTTCTTGTTTTACTATACAGCTTTTTGATGTACCCCACTCTCAATGACTTCAACTTATTTCTATGTTTCTGACATATCCAACTCTGACTTCTACTTGGACAAAAGCACATTATTATGCATACTTATTTCTCTTTTGACATTCATTCTTCATCACACACCACATAATACCTCCTATCTAACAGCATTTGCAGATCTTACCTGTTCTCCATTGATCGTTTCATCCTTAGTAAACACTTTACCAAAGTACAGAAATTCATCTACATGTTCAGTTTTTTTTACTGGTTACTCATATCCTACATCTATTTATTCCATTTTTGCTGTCAAACACAAGTACTCTGGACTTTAATGCATTAGTCCACAGTTCCATGTAACCTTACAATCTAACATTTGCTGCAAACCATTTGGGCTCTTCAACCAACAACATGGCATCATCTGCATTCAACAATTCACATCCATTCATGTTGCCAACCAAACACTTTTAACATGAGAAACATTTGTTATTAAGCATTTAAGGGGATATGACCTTATTCAACTCAATGTTGAAAAAATTGCTAGCCTTTTCATTTATTATCATGCTTACTTCCATCCTATACTGTTCTTATTGAACTCTGCAGCCAAGCCTCTGCCTCTAAAGGCAATCCTCATTTAATGGCCACTTGTTTAGTAATAGTTTGAGATTATAGTGGTGCTGAATGAGAGGATTTATGATTGGTCCTTGACGTTTCAGCAATTGCAATGTTCTTGCAGTCAAATTGCGTTTGGATGCTTGGTGACTGGCACACAATTATGACAGATACAGCATCCTGCAATCATGTAAATCACCTTTTGTGACTTTCACTCCCAGCTTCAACAAGCAACATCAACGGGTGATGTTGTGACTCGCTGTCACATGTCATTTGGTTTAACAATTGTGGGTGATTTGCTTAATAATGCCATTTTAAGTCAATGCGGTCGTGATTTTCTGCTTTATAATTATGTAACAGCCCAATCATCATCGCTAAGTGAGAACTACCTGTCCTTGCTCAAAACATTCCATCATTTTGTTATACATTTTCATTAAATCAACAAAGTACTTTTGTTTCTCAAATTCATTTCCTCAATGACTTGTTAATTATACTCTGGAATATTTCTTCATACTATGTTACATAAAATGCCATATGAATGCTCTACTGAAAACAGGGAAGTCTCTACTTTGCCTTTGGCTATTTCCATAAATCTGACAAGCCAAAAGGCATCAAAGAAATTTGAATCCTTTTTTGGAAAATGTCTTGTGGAAGCAACTCCACTTTCCCCTGCATACATAAACAGAATTGTGTTTCGAGTGCTTTTTCTTTTCTAACAATAGTGATAGAGGAACTTCATTCCAGTATATAAGTCAGAGTGAAAATGTTGTCTCTGGCAAATCTGAAAAGCAAGAAGCAACAACAGTCTTGAATCTTATGCGCTACACAGGTAATGCCAGGTAGAGTGAAAAAAGCTCCAGTACCACTTAGATACCTGTATTTCAGGGACTGTACCTGCCCAGCTTGCTCCCAGAACTCTGTCCCTTTCCTATGCTCTTATGTTACTTTTAACCTGAACAAAAGGTATGTTTCCAAATAAAAATAATCAGCTGCAATTATGATTTCCTATACTCCAAATAATACAACAACAGAGATGGAAAGGTCCTTAGAGGTCTTCTAGTCCAACAAGCGGAAAACACAAAACTAATCATTCACATTTAGGAAAATGAATTAGATTGCAAAACCTAAGTGAACTAAATAGGATTTACTTCTGAATAAGCATTAAAAAAATGTTACTGGGTTGGGAAAAACCGGATAAATTTTAAAGACCTACACGTCACACACAGTTTAGTCAAATGTAAGCCCTACTGCAGAGGATCCCCACTGATATCACTAGGCATTGTTCCTGAGTTGAAGACTTCAAACTAACCTATTTACTTTAATAAAAAATTAAACCAGTTAGGAGCCATTTATCAATGGAATTCACAGAAAGACTCTGATGTTGAAGCCTGGCTTAAAGATTGCAAAGCAACCTTTCTCGCCTGCTGAGAAATAGCATAATCTATGCCTGGATTTCTGATAACCAGCCAGTCTTAGTCATCTGAAGCAGCATTCTGCCATTTTTTCTCAGAATAAATCCTCAAATACTGTGTCATTTTGGGAGCCCTTTTGTTTTGTTTCCAATGGACCAAAATTGCTGTCAAGTTAAATATTGACAAAGTCATGTTCCCACACTGGCGGTTGGGTCTTAAAGTACAGGCAGTCCTCAACTTACAATAGTTCATTTAGTGACCGTTCAAAGTTGCAACAGCACTGAAAAAAGTAGTTTTTCACACTTACAACTGTTACAGGCTCCCCTTGGTCACGTGATCAAAATTCGGCCGCTTGAAAACTGACTCACGTTTATAACAGTTGCAATGTCCCAGCACCCTGTGATCCCCTTTTGCGACCTTCTGACCAGCAAAATCAATGGGAAAGCCAAACTCGCTTAACCACCATGTTAGTAATTTAACCACTGCAGTGGTTCACTTAACACAGTGTTTCTCGACCTTAGCGACTTGAAGTCCACAGGACTTAAAGTCGCCAAGGTTGAGAAACACTGACTTAACAACTGTGGCAAGAAAGGTCGTAAAAACGGGGCACCACTCACTTAACCAATGTCTTGCTTAGCAACCTAAATATTGGCCTCCATTGCGGCCGTAAGTCGAGGACTGGTGAATTGTACATCCCTCTCCTGAAAAAAAAAAAAAGTGCCCATTTATTAGAACCTTACCACTGACCTCTGAAAAGCAAGATTGTTTTTAAAGAGGACAGTGGTGAGATTTGGCTTCCGATAAATGGGTACGACCCACGTGAAACTGACAAAAACTGCATTTGCTGACCAGATGTGTGCTTGTTGCTCCCTTTTCTTCTTTCAACTTGCACCCACGCACCTAGTCACCCAAGAATTTCCCATATGCCGGGACCGCAGGGCCCCGAGGCGTGGAAGCCGACCTTGGCCTCCTCCTCCTCTGGGCGCTTCTATATACTCTAAGAGGGACACATGAGGAGGAAGAGATGAAAGGAAGCAGAGCAGAAGCCCCACCGGCGCTCTCCCCACGTGGAACAGGAGCGGACACAGCCGCCGCCGCCGCCAAGCGGAAACCCGCCACGGGGCCCCGCGGTTTGTTTCTGCGGGGGCTCCTCCAGCAGAGGGAAAATTCAAGATTTTGTCATTTACCTTTTGTCAAGGTGCTAGTTGTCACCTACAAAGCCCTTCATGGTATTGGATCTGGGTACTTGAGAGACCACCTACTGCCAATTACCTCCACTAGGCCAATAAGATCCCATAGATTAGGCCTCCTCCGAATTCCATCAGCCGGTCAATGTCGACTGGCAACTACCCGGAGGAGAGCCTTCTCGGTGGCTGCTCCGACCCTATGGAACGAACTCCCGTGGAGATTCGTACCCTCACCACCCTTCAGACCTTAAAACCTGGCTGTCCCGACAGGCCTGGGGCTAAAGACTTCAACCCCACCCGAATAGTATGACTGTTTGTGCTTTATGGAGCCGAGGTGGCGTGGTGGTTAAATGCAGCACTGCAGGCTACTTCAGCTGACTGCTAGATCAGCAGTTCAGCGGTTCAAATCTCACCAGTTCAGGGTTGACTCAGCTTCCATCCTTCCGAGGTGGGTAAAATGAGGACCCGGATTGTTGTTGGGGGCAATATGCTGACTCTGTAAACCGCTTAGAGAGGGCTGAAAGCCCCATGAAGCGGTATATAAGTCTACTGCTATTGCTATTGCTATTTAATGATGTATTGTCTTCATGTGTATAACTTGTTTTGTCTTTCCCTCCCCCTGAATTGTGAGCCGCCCTGAGTCCCCCCAGGGAAAAGGGCGGCATACAAATAAAGTTAAATCAAATCAAATCAAATTTACCCACCCGGCCCGCCGCCGCCGTTCTGCTGCAATCTTTCCAAAGGCAGCCGGGCTTACATACACAGCCCTGCTTTTCAAAAGGGACAAAGCCATACCTGCGCAGGCAGTCGCGGTCCAAGAAGCGAGCAAGGCTTTAGGGTTTGGGACACCGCTTCTCCCCCGCC
This sequence comes from Thamnophis elegans, assembly GCF_009769535.1. Classification (NCBI taxonomy): domain Eukaryota; kingdom Metazoa; phylum Chordata; class Lepidosauria; order Squamata; family Natricidae; genus Thamnophis; species Thamnophis elegans. The sequence continues at coordinate 16,215,448 of NC_045545.1, read as the reverse complement.
CTCCCCGATCCGAAGCGGGACCAATTGTTGCTGCAAGCGGCACGCCGCGAAGATAACTTTTTGCAGCTGCAGGGTGACTAGTAGTGACCCTCTGGCCGGGGGCTCCGGCTTCCTCCGCCTCTTAAGGATCCTTCCCATTTCTAGGAACCATGGACTTTGGGACCGATTCCAACCCCCCCCCCCCCCGCTTTCCAAACCCATCAAGCGGAGCGACTCCCTCCCCCTTTGCTATCAAATCAATTTAGATCAGAAGGCGAAAAAAAGGAGAGAATGGAACTTTGCCGGATCGCTGTGCTTTTTTGCGCTTTATTATTGGTCAGCCGAGAAGCGGGAGGGAGAAGGCAGTCCAATAAGAGGCTGGGGGGGGGGCATCTTCTATTGGGATAAAGCTTTAGAGCACTGTTTCTCAACCTTGGCAACTTGAAGTCCCCAGGACGTCAAGTTGTCAAGGTTGAGAAACACTGCTCTAGAGGAGTTTTTCTATTTCAGCTGACACAAGTTCTTGGCTGGTTGACCTCGCATTGGTGGGAGGTCAGTTACTCCCCCGCTCTGAGACAACGCAGTGTTTTTTGAGTGACCCTGAACGCAGATAAGATAGCCGATCTTCAATGCGGAGGAGCAGTCTTATCTTATAAACTGAGATTTCCCTCAAGCAAGCAGGCACGTCTAACGTGTTCACCTAAATTTCCTCCTGACATCTGGAAGGAAGAAGTACGGGCAATGCTGGATTTGATCGTAATTGTGAATCTTGGGGTTCTATTTGGCACTAAACTGAGGAGATGCACACACATCTGTTCCACTGTCCTTTTTTCATAGTGAGGCTTCTCAGGGGCTTCTCAGCTTAGGATAGTTTATCTTCCAGTATTACTTGCAGCAAAAACATTTTTTACTCCCAAGGCTAAGCCTACCATATTTGGGCGGCAAAAACTTAAAATGGTCACTAGATGGCAGCAAAGAGACCTTTTAGTATCTTGCCTATTTTGTGGGCCTATTAAAAATCCATTTATTGAACGATCAGGAGAACATTTAAGAAAAAGTTGTTGGGGTCTTGATGTCTAACTTTATTATTTTTATTTAATACTTTAAAGAGACTAGAGTTGGGTAAGGATTGTTTGCCTCTGCGTCTGCAACAAGAGGCAGCAAAGCTAAGATTACTGAACTCTAATCGACTGCAGAAATCTAAATTGACTACTAGATGATAGCAGAGAAATGTGGAAAGACTTTTGTACTGCCATGTGGATGTTTGCAGACCAGCTTGCCTAATCTTAAAGTAATTACTTTAAGATTAGGCTCTTTGCTGATTAAGAGTTTTTGGTAACTAGAGTGAGAAAAATTGTGATTTTGAAACTGGTTCATGGGATTTGGACAGTGACAGTAGTGAATGTGAAGAATCCAGAAGTAAAGGCTGCCCTGAAGATCACAAACCCCTCTCTTGCTGTGCCTTCAAAAGATTGGATTACATGGATCTATTGGCTGCAAAAATCCAGATCACCACAAGGTATCACAAGAGTTATAGAAAACCCAAGCTATTTGCCACTGCCAAATAGTCCTCTGGATTTTTGCAGCCTAAATATGGTTGTTGAAGTACAGGATGTCCTTTTGAGCCAAAGTGGAAGAGTGGAGCAAAAGGAAGAAGTCCCATCACAAAGACATTTGATGCTGTCTGCTCAAAAGCTCCGGAATCTGTCCTTGCCCTTATCTTCTCAAACTTGGAAAGCTTCTTACACAATGGAAAAAGGGGGATTATCAGGCTTGTTTTTATTTCTCCTAATTTTTAAAGACATTTCATATCCTGGAACTTCTCCTCCATTCATAGCTTTATCTACAAGTGGGAACCAGTGCATAGAGATCATCTGCCTACAAATCTATCTCATCATTTCCTTTTGTAAATGTCATCTGAATCTCTTCAGTTGTATCCACAATTTGTCAGGCAATAAATCTCCATGCAACTTTAGGACAGGAAAGGGCAAGAGACAGGTTGAATAGCAGAACCATTGACGACCAGGCCAGTGTGGTTAATGAAGACAATTCATAGGCTGTGAGATCCAGTATAATTCAACTCTATTTGGAATGGACAGATAATGGTGGTGGTAGATCTACAGCCATAACAATATCCATAGACAAATCCAATGTGAGGTAAACATAGCAATGGTGTTTAATAGACTGAAGAAATATGTTCAGATTGAATTATGCACTTTAGTCTTGCATAAAGTCTTTTACTAAAGACTAAAAAGCAACAAAAATAAATTAATTCGAGATGGATATAACCTAACATGCCTGAATAATAACAACTGAAGATAGTTGTTTCTGGCTCAGAAATGTTAATTCTAGCCTTGCCTGTTACCAACTTTATTAGGTAAACTTTTTAGGGGAGGCTACTTTTAAGGTTTAGAGTTTTGAGCTTCAATCTTCCCTGGTTGGATTTGACAAGACTTTCACTCAGCCCAATTTGAACTGGGAAAAATACACCTCAATTTTATTTGTATTACTCTTTTATAATACATCAGACGATGTGGCATATCTATACACTACTGCTGATTATTTAAGGTAGGATATAGATAATTGATAAAAAGGCTCTAAGTAAAGCAGAACAAAATATTGTTTCATTTTTAAATTACACAAAGACATAACTGGATAAAGAAATATTTATTTGTAGTGTTAATATTATGTACCATTCAATATATTCAGATGTACATTCAAAATAATATATCATTTTCTACAGTATCGTTTTACAAAATGAGAACAGCCAACATGTTTTATACTTTCAAAAGTTTGTACATAGTACATTATAATATCTTGTTTTGTCTTTTGTCAACAGTTTGTGTTGTCATTATTGCTTTTGCATCTGAAAATTTGAGTAAAAATAGATTTTCTTCATTTTTCAGATTTGCTTTCCAATATAACATGACAAATTAGACATCCATAAAAGTCAAGATTTTTATACAATTATTTAACAGTTCTAAGACAGGATAAAGTTAAGACTATAATAAGCATATTTCATGTTATGCCATTTTTGCTCTACTGCAAGCAGATAGCATTTACTTAATATAAAGATTTGAGAAACACATTGCACTGATGATACATTTATTATGTACTGTAATAAAATATTCAGTTCTCTATTACTGAATGATCTCTTTTTATCTAAGAATAGACCAAAGAATTCAAATGTGTCAATCCAATTATTTCAATCTACTTTAATTGGAAGAGCATCAAATAAAGTCAGTACTGAACTTTAATGACTGAGGCGGTAGGAAACCTGCGTATCACAGGTGGTCTCCACGTCCCCGTCCCCCCCGCCCAAGCCCTGAAGCCCTCTAAGATTACTATGCTAAATCAAGTAGTAAACCTCACTGAATGACAGCCATGAAAGTTTCCAGGGGAGGCATAATAATTAAAAGAGATACGTTTGTCTTCAATAGTTTGATGTATCATTTTTATTTTTTTGGAAAAAAAAAACTTGAGAAAGCTCTTTGAAGGGATGAAAATCCCAGCTTCGTCTTTCCTGTAACAGCTTCTCCTGTGGCCTTTGCCAAAACTAGGATAGCATATTAAAGATAAGGCAATAGCCATTAAAATTGCCTGTAACTGGATTGAAATTATTTACTCACATTTAAATAATTGGTTGTCTATTTTGTTTCTGAAACTTTGCTCAAATATGTCTTCAATTCCTAAGGAAACTGTTGAGCTCACCTACCTATAAAGATAGACACCCAGTCATTTCCTGCTTTGTTGCCTGTGGTCTGCAGATCATCTACCAGCCACAGCACAATGTTAGGAAATCTGTGGTCTAGAGCACAGCCATTAAATGCCAAAGCCCAACAAATACTTGTGAAAGTCTACTAGTGAAACTGTTTCTTTGGAGCAAACACTGCAAGTTTCCTATAATTAATTTTAAGCAGATATTAAACCAGTACAAAGCTTAAGTTTTAACCCTATGATCTAGGGCAAGATATCAAACGTGCGGCCCACGGCCAGATGCGTCACACGCTGGCCACGCCCACCCCTGGTTTAGCGAAGGGGAGAAAAGTTGAGATACGCCATGTGATGATGTGTCGTCGCACATTTGACGCCCCTGGTCTAGGGGATTTGGAACTATAGGATTTCCCCTCTAAGGAGAAAAATCTGGCCTTGATGTGACTCAGACTCAGTCAGATTCTGATGTTAATGAACCCTGACTTCAGAAAGAACCAGAAGGAGGCAGGCTCAGAGAAGGGCCATGGATTCAATGCTGCGTTGATTCTCTAACATTTTCTTAAAGCTTGTAACATATCCTATACAGATAGTCCTCAACTTCCAACAGTTCACTTAGTGAAACACTTAGCAAAAAGGACTTATTTTCACACGGCCATTGCTCATGTGATTTACATTCAGATGCTTGACAACTGGCTCACTTTGATGACGGTTGCAGTGTCCCAGGATCACGTGATCCCCTTTTGCGACCTTCTGACAAGCAAAGTCAACAGGAAACCAGATTCACTTAACAAGCGTGTTACTAATTTAACGGCTGCAGAGATTCACTTAACAAATGGGGCAAGAAAAGTTGTAAAATGGGACAAAACTCACTTAACAAATGTTGGGCTCAATTGTGGCCGTAAGTTGAGGACCACGTATACTGGCTTGGAACGGACATACATTCTCTCCCATTCTTCCGAGCAGGACAGTAATCTTTTGTAAATATCTCTGTTCCCCCACTTTCAATCTACAGCTGTGTTGACAGGACAATTTTAGAAATGTCTAAGCCTCCAATGTTAGAGAATGTTGACTAAGATTGCCCTGGCCAGTGACTTCTAGTTACTCTTTTGCCGATATATTCTCATTCATCCCAGTGTTTCAGATGAAATCCTTGGAAGGCCAATGTGGGTCTTAAATGATGTTGAACAATAAAGGTAAGATTTTGCATAAAGGAAAATAACTTTCTCTGATGCGAGGTATGATCTTTCCCTTTTTAAGGTCAGTTTGCTAACTTATTTAAAACAAGTCTGTGCATTTCATTTAAAACAGTAAAATATTAAGTTAAGAACTTTTTTCTGGTACAGAGTACCCAATGCATTAACAGTGGTTAAGGTACCAGGCTGGAAACCAGGAACCTGTGAATCCTAGCCCTGCTTTTGACATGAAAGCGATAGATAAGAGCCTGTTTAAGTCCCAAATAAGGAGTTATTTCATAGAATAATTAGAATAATAACGAGACCAACCATCTTTATGTTGGCTGAAGAATTAACAGATTCACAAATTCAACACATTTGACAAACAATTAAACTTGAAAACTCTAAATCTAAAAGTTATCAAGTTGTGAAACACCTTAAAAAAAGGTAATTCGATGGGGAACCAAAATCCAGCCTTGGTTCTCAACTATCAATCTTCTTCAGTTCAGTAGTATGCAAGGAAAGGGGATATGAATCATTTTTATAGTTTCATTTTCCATGGTATTTTATAAACAATTGGAAGTCAAAAGTCCTTTAGTGACCTGTGTCAAATCACACACGGCAGATACTGAGACTATCTTACTTTTCAGATAATCCACAGATACCTCTAGAAAACTGAGAAAATATTGTGATTAATTCATGTAGACAGTTATTCATACATTGTGCCTGTAACATAACCACAGTGAGAGTTAGTACATCCCAATATAATTTCAGTTTTCCATTATTTTTCATAACAAGTTTTAAGCTGTCCATTTTATGGTAATTAGGACTCAATTTATAAATCAGAATTAACATGATTACCAGCACATATTCCAAAACATTTATAACAATTTTGTGCCTCTTACATTTGAATTTCCTCTTTGATTATTTCTCAGTGAACCTGTGATGATTGTCCAGCTCCAGAATCTCCAACTAATTTCAGCAATTACTACCAATATTTTGATTAAGACCTAAAGAAGGGGAAAAGGGGCAGAGATATTTATCCAGTTACACAAAACATACAAGAGAAAGAAATCAAAATGGTCCTATTTTATAAAACTAACAAGATCTATTAATCCAAAGGAAATAATTTTAATAAAGCAAGTCACCCTGAATAAGAAGGGCAAGGTTATAAATCTTAATGTTAAAAAAATAAAACATTAGTGGGAATAATCACATTTTCTCACTTTACAACAATATAACTAGGATCTAAGTTATTTTACACCCATTATTTAAAAGGTCCACTGGTATCTTTATTCCTTCAGAAACACTTTAAAATAAATCAATAATTGCTTCTGACAATTTGCAATGGTGAAAAAAATCTATCTATCTATCTATCTATCTATCTATCTATCTATCTATCTATATATCTATCTATCTATCTATCTATATCTATCTATCTATCTATCTATCTATCTATCTATCTATCTATCTATCTATCTATCTATCTTTCTATCCTTCTCCAAGAAAAGAAAGTCCCATCACCCTTGTTACACTAAAAAGGGAAAGATGAAAACAACTAGTATTCTAGCAAAACTATTCAAGCCACCAGATCCAGAGCTGAAAAGAAAGGACCTAGGAAAAAAAATCCTATTTGATTGAACTCCTGCTCCATTCCTCTAGGCCAGGGTGTCAAACTCAAGGCCCGTGATGTAGTTGGATCCAGCTCAGAGCCTGTCCTGGAAAATGTAAGGGGTCATCCTATGTCGCTTCCTGGGTCAGTTTTTATGGACATGAGGATCTTTTTTTTCTCCTGGTTGGCCCACATCAAAGGAGTTCCACTTTGGACTTTGTAAGCTAAGTAACCTGGTTCGACTCACAATCAGGATGCTGTGAGTTTGATCCTAGGTGGAGACAGATATTTCTCTTTCTGGGCACAATGAGAATGTATTTGCCAAACAAAACTCTGCATTGGCGACAGGAAGGGCATCTGGCCAGTAAATACTCAGCTCCACTCAGTTGCCCAGACTCCCTCCACAAGGGATTATGGGAACATTAAAAGAAGAAGAAGATGAATCTAAGTAACCTGATGAGCCCAAGGTGACTCTCCTTTCATCCCGTTTCTAGGCCACCAATGCTCTGTGTTTCCTTCTGCCCCTCCCTAACGCTGTTGAGCTTCTCCAAAACAAATTCCTCACTTCAGTCCAGTACCCAATGCAAAGAGGAAACATGCCAGCAGTTTAGGAAGTGGCATGGGCTGGCCATGCCTATCCAGTCAGCCACACCATTCAATTGGCTGCACCCACCTGGCCGTCCGAGGTCAGCCACAGTCCTGATGCGGCCCTCTGTGAAATTGAGTTTGACACCCCTGCTCCTGAAGGAGTTGCAGAGCTGGCATGTCAGCATTTCCTCTATTTGCTCAAAGGTCAGAAGAATAGCAATAGCAGTTAGACTCATATACCACTTCATAGGGCTTTCAGCCCTCTCTAAGCAGTTTACAGAGTCAGCATATTGCCCCACAGTCTGGGTCCTCATTTTACCCACCTCGGAAGGATGGAAGGCTGACTCAGCCTTGAGCCGGTGAGATTTGAACCGCCGAACTGCAACTTAGCAGTCAGCTGAAACTTCTCCAATAGGGAAATGAAAAGCAGAATGTTTTGGAAAAAAAATCTCTTCCATTTACCAAAGCTGCAAATAAAGTAACTCAGCTTTCTAACATGGCTTGACCCTGAGGGATCATAGGAATCCGGAGCAGCTTTCAAACCAGTGCAGGATCACTAGCCTTATGTGGAAGTGCCTATAGTTACACTGGATTCAAGACTGATGCTCCTGTTAACCTGCTTTCTGTTCTCACAGCAGCCAACTTCAGCTTTGTACCCAGGATGGAATATGGCATTGAAGAAAAAGGGAGAAAAAAACACACAAGCTACCAGATTATGCAGTTGTGACCCAGTCCTTTAGTCACTAACCTTTTACAACAGCAGAAGATATTTATAGGACTCTCCTCTTCTAATCTGTATCTTCCGGAGTTTGGCAGATCTTTGCACTGGGCTATGAATGCATGAAGTTCTGTCTCTGGAAAGCCTTCACGCTGGTAATGCTAAAAAAAAAGGTTGTTATGTAGAACAATTCCAGTGGATATTAAATGGCTATGAAAAACACAATTTTTAAAGAGGCCTTGGGCGAGGAAAAATAGGGAAGGTCAGACAGGGTTTCTCCTGGTGAGTTAGAAGCCATTAAAAGTAAGTAGAAAAGTGAGGTTCTTGCGCCCTGCTTCTCATCCGCCTTCCCCCAAGAATCCACATGAGGTTGGAGATTAGGGTGGCCTTGTAAACTGCACTGGTAGAAACGACAGGGGAACACAACTTGGGGCCCCAGGATTCCAGGCAGACTCTAATTGCCTTGGGAGAAATACAGATCTCCACCAAATGATGCTACCAAATTATACTTTTTCATATGAGAGAGAGGAAAATTCCGACATCCAAAAGCAAAGCCATTTCCAACTCCTTGTGATTTACATGGATACATCCATTCAGTTTTATTGCCCAGGAATGGTGAGAAAGTGATGTGGTTCTACCATCTTCCAGGATGGTTTTTGAACCTCCCACAGCACTTTCCTATGAGTGGCCATTCACCATCCACCTGTGGCTTTACTCCCAAGTTGACCCTGACTTCTGAGTTTTTCTTTTCTTCTGGCAGCTCTGCGCATGCGCACACTGGAAACAGGCTCCAGCTGTTCCTCTGTCTCACTGCTGTATAGCTCCGAAGGCAGCTGAGAACTGCCAGAGGGCCTAGGCTTCAACTCTGCCTCCAACGCTAACTCCAAAGTTAGCTACCAGTAGGTGCTGATGGCTGCTAAGGCAGTTATTAAAATAGAGAGGGAGTAATGATAGGAGTTGTGTTGAATTAAATGTCCTTATAATTCAATTTAAACATAACATTAACTTAAATTTTGCCTTGCTCCTGGGGTCTTCTCATGTCGGTATTGCAAGAAGGGTGCTTGATGGATTTTCATTTTTTTGTATCCAGTTAGGGCTACAGAGGATTAGGAAGTTGGAGCACCAAACTTATCATCTGAAGAGATTCCCTCTTATTAGACAATGGCGAAAGAAAAAAAAGAAAGAAAAAAAAAAAAAAAAGAAAAAAAAAAAAAAAAAACGATTTATCATAGTACATGTCCTCTTGCCCAAGGGAAATTAAACAATAGCAGCTCAGATTAAAGTAGAGTGGGAAATAAAGCAATAGGTTACAGCCTTAAACCTCAGTCTTGGTCGTTCTTTAGAACCAGTTCTACCATGCTAAGAAAGAAAATGTAAAATCCAAAACTTGTTAACACTACAGGTATGGAATGTATCAGGGGTGTCAAACTGGCGGCCTGTGGGTTGGATGCATCATGCACAGGCCACGCCCACCCAGCTCCGCAAAGGGAAAAACGTCACGATACATCATGTGACGGCAACGTGACACCGTGAGTTTGACCCCCATGGAATAAATGACGACACTGCATCATGATGTCGTCATGCAAATGGTCCTCTCTTGCTTACTTGCAAATATGAACTTAATCAGAGCTCTGTGTCATTTATATGGTGATGTCATGAGGCTGAATACTTGCAAAGGTGTAGAGTATCTGTGTATGCACAGAAGACTAATGAAATAAACAAAATCATTTAACATTCAAAAAACTATTTCAGAACTTTTGGAAATTCACATTTAAAAAATTAAAGGTAAACATCCTATAGTAAATGTCTATGTACCTTCACTGTTTCATACGTGTCTGTAATTAGGGCAATGAAGAGACTCAGGACCATGTAGATGAAGAGGCTAATGAAAGAGTAGAGATAGATCCGACTGAACAGCCATACCAGGTAGCTTTTCTGTTGCATTTTTGCAAAAGTAGCAAACATGTCATCTCCATTTATCAAAGAGAAAAGACATTCAGAAACCATATTCAAGGTATGGAACTAGAAGAGAACAAAGAGACAAAAGAAAAGAAAATTATTTCCATTTTTGCTCGAGTTGTTTAAAAAATACCAGTCAAATACAGTAAAATGCAAATAAATGTTACCTGTTTTACTCAATACCAGCCCTTGAAAAACTCTGGCTATTACAATTATATGAATATTTGCATTAATGCCTCAGAAAATAGAGAATATAACATACACATGACAGCTCCTATTCTGTTGAGAGTGTATGGTTACATAATTGAAGAGATAAACTGGCCCTTTCAGCTATCTTGGCAGCATACTCATTTTGTTAATCTTTGCGCAAGACACTTCAGATATAAATCTAGACGACAAACATCCAAATCACAGTACCTTAGCATGATATGGGCCCAGCACAATCCAGCCACAGAAGCAATAACCCAGAGAAATCATAGCCGCACAGCAGCAAAATCGAATGACATTGGGCAACGCTACACGGAGAGTCAAAATAAGCAGCTGAAAACAAGATCCAAACAAAAACCCAGAGATGCTCATTAGACTTTCCAAAGGCATTCAGTACCACTAGGTAATAACATAAATAAATACCAAGAGCGTGAAGGTCCCAGAGATCCTTACATTATATTTCTGGAAGAAGCTGAGGTAGCGGATCACTCCAAGCCCACAAGCATGGTAGAAGTCCCTAAGAGGATACTGCAGACGTCATAGCTTGTCAGACTCTACATGAGGAATAAGACGATATTCCATAAGTTACACTGACTGCATTTCAGGTGAGGTGCCCAGAAAAAATCATTTTAACACTAGGAAACACCGTATTTTCTTTTTCAAGAGTCACTTGACACTGAGATGGGTGGCATATACATTTATAAATAAATTAATATTTTTGCTGGATTAGCCAATAGACAAGACCACCCCTGGAAGGTGAAAATCCTACAACAGTGATGGCTAAACTTTTTGTCCTCACGTGCCAAAATTGTGCGTGCCAATACCCATAATGCAATGCACTGCGTCCCCCCTGCAAATGCGCGCACAACCCCTCGTGCGTCTCCACCCCCGTGCATGCACGTGACCCCCTGAACTCCTCCTACAAATGCACACAAACCCCCCCCCCCCCCGCACACAATCCCCCTGCCCCGTTTGGGCCTAGCAGGCCTCCATTAAGCTTCCTGGGACAAAAAGGGGGGGGGGGACTCCACACACTGCATGCCTTGTTTTGGCCTAGCAGGCCTCCCTGAAGTCTCCTGAAACCACATATGTGGGCGCCCCTCACATATGCGCACACGAACCCCCCGTGTGCATCTCCTGCATTCGCAGCAGACACCCGAAAATCAGCTGACCAGCAGGAGGTGCACAGGCATGCGCAATAGAACTGAGCTTGGTGACCGCTTGCGTGCCCGTAGAGAAGGTTCCACCTGCCACCTGTGGCATATGTGCCATAAGTTTGTCATCATGGCATTATGACATTTAAAAAATGGGGTAAAATATTATAGAGGGCTGTTTCCTGGTGGACAGAAAACACAAGTCAACTACACAACAAATTAATTGACTTTTGATTATGTGCAGAGATACTGCTCATTCCTAATTATAATGCTATTACCATGGATAGATAAAATACAGCTAGAAAGTCCCTTCTCTGGAGCAGCAGTCTTCGCAATCTGACCATTTCCCCCAGTTGAAGATTCAACTGAACTATGAAAATAAGAAATTCAGGTTGGCCAATAAGATTTCAATTGAGACTTCCAAAACTGGAACATTTAATCAGCATGCAAGTTACTTACTTTAGCTTGTATCTCCATCTTTAATGTAGAACCAAGTATGGTAAGAAGGTCACTAACAATGATCATGATATACCAGCCATTGACAAATTCCATCAGATCAGAGAAAGATACTCTTTCTTATAGTGATGTTGGAAAAAAGTCACAAATTCCTAGGATATGTGAGTGGGCAAAAAGAGAAATTGCTTGAGAAGCTGCAATTACATTTATTAAGAGTTACTGACAAACATAAGCTTACCCTTTGTAGATAAATCCCTTACAGATCGTGTGCAGAGAATCAGTGATGCAAGACATGTCAGTATGACAAAACCATCAAAGATCATCATGTAGTGGGTATTCTTCTGTACTGGGAAAAAAGATTGATTTACTTATCTATGAGTAATTGTTAACTTGATCCTCTTATAGGACATACGCATTTGTGACTGGAGGGGAATTTTCTTCGTGAAATTGCCTTGAGAGAGTGCTAATAACAAGAGCGGCCTCCACCTTACTTAATCTTTCAATACATGTCATTGAAAAAGGAAGAGATGGATAATTAAAGGGTTCAGAGCCATCAAAAGAATGAATGCTTCACACCTTTTGGTAGTTTAAAGAGAACCCTCCTCTCTCAAGTTAGTTATTTGCATTTGGGGCAAATTCCCCATTGTGGGGGAATAGACCCTTCTAATATACTGTAGATTTCCAGTTGCAATGTACGGCTGTGAAAGTTGGACCATAAGAAAGGCTGAGTGCCAAAGAATTGAGGCCGTTGAACTATGGTACTGGAGAAGACTCCTGCGAGTCCCTTGGACTGCAAGGCGATCAAACCGGTCAGTCCTAGAGAAGATCAACTCTGACTGTTCTTCAAAGGCCAGATCCTGAAGATGAAAGTCAAATACTTTGGCCACCTAAAGAATAGGAAGGACTCACTGGAGAAGAGCCTAATGGTGGGTAAGATTGAGGGCAAGAGAAAGGGACGACAGAGAATGAGGTGGCTGATGGAGTCACTGAAGCAGTAGGTCTGCGCTTAAATGGAGTCCAGAGGATGATAGAAGACAGGAAGGCCTGGAGGAACGTTGTCAGTGAGGTTGTGATGGGTCAGACCGACTTCACAACTAACAACAATACTGTAAATATTAACCATATAGAAAGAGATATTTTTAAGGACTATAGCAAAGGATGAAATGATGTATACACACTCATAGTCATGACACACACACTTAATTGCAGATTATAGCAAATACTGTATTTAACTTCATGCATCACTAGGCCTTCAATAAAACCTCTAAGCGCTAAATAAGTAATAACAAAACTATTATTTTTTTAAAAAAACTTACTTGATCCAGAAACATGCCAGTCTTTGCATTCCTTGATGGCAATATCATTGTCTAGGCTTATTTTAATTCTTCCACTATGAGCTTTGTTATCAAAGACTATCTGTAGATATTACAGAAAAGATATTATTATTATTTCTAAACACGTCTATCACTCACTAATTCAGATAGACTGAATTTGAGATTTATCCATCTAGCAAATAAAAAAAAATTCTGAACAGTTTATGCACATGCTTGGGTAATAAAGCAAAAGCAAAATCAATCCATCCATCCCATCCATCCACCATCCATCCATCCATCCATCCATCCATCTCTATATCTATCTATCTATCTATCTATCTATTTATCCATCCTTCTTCTCAAAGAAGCCATAAAGATAGTTAGCTTGAAGTATAACGTTGAAGCAGTGGTGGCATATAAAAAGTATGTCTTGTAGAAAACAGAAAATGCTTAGGGTTCTCCCCCTCCCCATGCATTTAGTTCTATCAGTGTACCATTCTTCCCAAAATATAAGCAGTTTAAAAATAAGATGGAGAAATAAAATGAAGGAAGACTATATTTGAATAACTCTGGAATATAGTTACATGCATAAGCAAAAGTATTAATATTCTTAACACAATTCAAAAATCTAATACTATCCAGAAATATGTTTTGAACTTACTAAAAGGAGAAAAGGTGAATTACTGAATAAGTATTTGCAGCTATGGGCACACAACATTCTGGTAGCAATAAATGCCTCTTGATGTAGATTCAGCTTCGTAATTTTACTTCATTCTCTACTTCTCCTAAGTTGCTAATATATATCCTGCAACAATCCACTTTAAGAAGAAGTTGACACAATCTAGGCCTATTTCTCCCATCCAAACCTACTCTTCAGAAAAAGACTAATTACAAGTCTTCATCAGGAGTTCAACCTTTTTTTTACTTGCTTTTCTGTTCATGATGCTACCTAGTTTACCTGCAAATAAACAAGCAGGCTCAGAAAGTTTCAAGGACTCCATATTTTTACTTACTGTTAGTGTGAAATCATAGCAGTCTGGGAGTTCATGTTGTCGAATGGTCTGGAGATTAATGGCCTTCAGTTTGAACGTGAGTGTCAGAGTCAAGTCTAGAATAGAGACTGGAGCTTTATTTCACCATTACCAAAAACATTCAAGAATATCAGCAACTTTTATTTCTCCTCACCTATGGAAGTCTAAAGTTAAATTGAGAGGAGTTTTCCTCAGTGTCCCATTTTCCAGAGGCAGTATTGGCTCCACATAGAGACACTCTGTGGGAGGACAGATGGTTTATATATAGAAAATACTCAATATTTCATAAGCTGAAGACAATGGAAAATCAGTAATAAGGAAATGAAATTCAGTCTGGTCATTGGTAGTCTTATCTAAATAATATGAGAAGTAAAATCTTTCTTCGTACTTTCAAGAAAAAAGCAACTATGGTTTTTTTATTGATTTAATGTATACATTTATTGAATTTCTGCCTTTTGGGAATGCTTATTTGATCATTAATCTCTGGAAATAGCTTCTACTTAAAAATAAATTCAAAAAGGAAATTTTATATTTGACCCACAGATCAGTACCCTAATACTAAATAAGTGTAGAATTACAATATTATTTTTACAGTTACAAACTCTTCTATTTATGACTGTAGAATGGTATTTCAGTAAACTTTTTTCTAAATAAAATGAAGAAACAGTAATTTAAGAAGTCCTTATAATTATAATGTAATTACTTTTATATGTTACATATTGGTCCATGTAATTGCATACACATATATCAAGAAAAAAAAAACCTCAATCTTTCAACAGTCCTTTAATATCTTTCAAAGACAATAAGTCTGAGCTGAGATGTCTTTATAGAATTCAGCCTTCAGTATTTTTCAGAAATTTGTGCAAATATTTACTACACTAGTTCACTAATAACAGAGATCATTATTTATGTCAATATTTCCAAATCCAAAAGGAAGTCACAATGTTTCTGGACTACCATGTAACAGCCGCTACCAATAATTCTGTATGTTCAGCATTCATTAATGTTGAACAGGTAAGGTTGACCACTCAAGTTTATTCACAAAGTTTCAGAGGTCCACCTGAAAGGGCTGATTCAGCCAAGATATTTCGGCATTTGCCTAAATCACATGAACAAAAGAATGGCATCCTGCCCAGGTCAGGTACATAAGCTAACTGGATTTGTAAGTTCATCGTAAGGTGATGTTTTCTTCAATACTTCAGGGCAACAGAGTAAGAGAGCAAAATAATCCACACAGCAAACATTTATGTCATCCAACAGGTTACTAATGCTTTCTATCACATGTCTGCGATCTGAGGCAGCTGTCTCAGGGTAAATCTCATCCTGAACCTGAATTACCAATCAATACTGAGATTACACAACTGATGTCTGCAATGTTGAGTTGGCAAGACACTTTTGGGGAAGAGGGATGGCAATCTGTTTCAGTTTTGATTATACTACAGTCTTGCAAGTAAATGCACCCTTAACTCTGTTCAATAATTACCGGTATGAAGAACCTGCTTCAGATACAATTAGAGTCATCACACTGGCCTACGAGTCACCAATTTTTATCAGCAGGGTATCAGGCCACTGGAAACTAAACCACATACACCCCAAAAGTGCTTTTTCAAGAGGCAACTGGACTTTCTGGTTTTTCTTTGAAGACGTTTTGTTTCTCATCCAAGAAGCTTCTTCAGCTCAGAGTTCAAGAAGCTTCTTGGATGAGAAGCAAAAACCATCTTCAAAGAAAAACCAGAAAGTCCAGTTGCCTCTTGAAAAAGCAGCTTTGGGACAATCATGACCTGGATGACTGAGAATCTCCATAGACATAAACCATGTACAGTTGTATGGAACATATTAGGTCTGACTGAAGCTGACATTGTTTGAGTGCCATGGGGCAAGGAATTAAGTGAAGCACTCACATCACTACTGCAGTATTCATAATGACTTAAACAAGACTCTAATGTACAGGTAGCCCTCACTTACCAACCACAGTTGCTAAGTGATATAGTCATGAAGTGAAACATCACGTGACAGTGCCACACTCAGGATGTCAGTTCCACTGCAGTCATTAACCAAATCACCTCAGGTTGTTAAGCGAAATGCCAGTGATCATGACTTGTGACTTCCTGCCATCTTCCACAATGATTTACTTGTTGGACGTCAGATGTGAAGGTCACAAATGGCAACCACATGATCATAGGACACTGCATCTATTAGAAATACATGCCAATTGCAAAGCAATTGGTCTTAAACCTACCTTTTCACTGTTGTCATAACTCTGAACTGTTACTGAATGAAACAATTGGTAAGTGAGGACTATCTGAAGTACTTGAGTTTCTTCCGTACAGTGGTACCTAATAAAATATCTGAAGTGTCTATCCATTATACTGTTGTTACTGGAAATTACCATTTATTAGTATTTGCTTTTAAACACTATGACTTTTCCTCAAGTTCTCTCATTCTCTCTCGTTCTCATTCTCCCACTCTCTCTCTCTCTCTCCTTCCCTCCCCTCTCTTTCACCCTCTTTCTCATTCCTCTCTCTCTCTCACACACAGAAACAATCTATCTGATTTGAGTAGTTCAGTATATCACCAGTTTCAATTTCTGGGTCAATATCGAAAGTGTCATTTCCAGGGCTGATAATTCCTCTCTTGTAGAAGTACTGACATATTGCCATGGGCATCTCTTCAGATCCTCTCTTTTCATAGGCATGATTTCCAACAGAAATAGTACGCAGCTGTAAGAACTAAGCGACAAGGGACAACCAGTTAATGGATCTGCCTGTTAATTAAAACTGAGCTAATTAGAGAGGCAAGAGGATGTCTGCGATGGAACATTCGCTTTTCAGATTTATTGACCTCATGAATGGAATTGCAAAGACTAAGGTTCAAACAAAACTCAATGAAATTGATTCAATTACAGAAAACCTCAGTTTTATGGGCCAATTGGCCATGTTACATTTACCTCATGAGGCTATCATGAAATTAAAAGGTCTTCATCTCTTGATTCATTAGAGCCAATGTAAGCTATAAGTTACAGGAAACCAATCTGATATTTCTTCTGTTCACATATTGACGGCTTTTTTTCCCCAAGTTTAGTTCAAATTCAGTATACAATTTTACTTTTATACAATATAAGGATGCTTTTTATATTTAAAAAAATTACCTGGTTTATTGCGAAGGAGATCTGGTCATAGACCTCGGTTTGCGTGTACACTGCATAGGTGTCATCCATGCTGTCCATATAACCTTTCAGGAATAGATGCTTAAAGGATATCGTGTTTCTTCTTTAAATGCAACCACCATTTGATTGCTTAACCCAAAAACTACAAGCTGGAAATATCCCCCCCCCAAAGTTAAATATTAGCAATCTATAATGTAAACTTTTATCCACAAATACTGGTCATGCATTGATAATTACAGTCCACGTCATTAAATGTGGAACTCATGTAGTATGAACTTAGTATCAGTATTATCAGAAAGGGAATCCTTCAGCTAAAATACTCAATAAGTTCATTCTGACCAGAAGTACATTAGTTTTTATAGCTCTTGAAGCATTCTTAGGTGGTTCTATCCCTTCCACCATTCCCTACGCCTTCCTTCGGTAGATTCATCTTACTCTGGGAGTATGAAAGGTATCTTGTAAATAAATCAGGAACTGAGCATCTAGAAAAGGAGAGCTGGGTAGCATCCCTCCTATTTTACAAATGTTATTTTCATTCAGTGGTCAAGCCTTCTCCTAAATTTATGCAATTATATTCTTGTTACCTTTATAATTTAGCCCTGTTCATAATATTACAACTGTGTTATTCTTTTTGATCTTGGATATGGTTTGCTGAATAAAAACATTGGATAATATTAGTATAGTTCATATTGGACATTTTCATACATATTCTGAACACACAGAGACAATAGTTGGTGAGCAATGAGCTACTAGAAGGTTGAAGATTGACATATAATAATGAAATGAAATGAAACTGCAGCTGTAATCTTGATGTTGTTCATTGTCTCCACTTGACTAATGGCCTATTCTGTCCATTACCCCAATTCAGCACCCATCAGATATTTGGACTAAAAATCCTTTAATTCCTAAATGAGATAGCTGACACTCATGAAAGTTCTTATACAACACAGATGAAGAACATATGATGAGGATACATATAATATTATTAAACTTGTCAATACTAAATACCTGACAAAAATATTTTCCTCCAAAATATTCAGGATGCAAGAACACTGAGGTCATTTCAATATTTACAGATGGTCCTCGGCTTACGAGGTGCGCAGCCGAGGTGGCGCAATGGTTAGGGTGCAGTACTGCAGGCCACTTCAGGTGACTGTTATCTGCAGTTCAGCGGTTCTAATCTCACCGGCTCAAGGTTGACTCAGCCTTCCATCCTTCCGAGGTGGGTGAAATGAGGACCCAGACTGTGGGGGCGATATGCTGACTCTGCAAACCGCTTAGAGAGGGCTGAAAGCCCTATGAAGCGGTATATAAGTCTAACTGCTATTGCTATTGCTACAATCACAACTGTGACCAGAATTTCTGTCGCAATGAGTTGTAACTGATTTTATAATCTTTTTTGGGGAGGGGGACATGGTTTTTAAATGAATCGCTGTAGTTATTAATTGAATTATGTGGTTGCTAAACAAATCCTGCTTTCTCCATTGACTTTGCTTGTTGGAAGCCAGCTGGGAAGATAGCAAATGTTGATCACATGTCCCTAGGATGCGGCAACCATCATTAATATAAGCTGGTTGCCAAGCGCCCAAATTCTAATCACATGACTGTGCCATCGTAACTTCAGACAGTTGCTAAACAAATGGTCATAAGTCAAGGACTACCTGTATTAAGGTCTGAAAGTTTCAAATACCATACAGATGGTTCTGAAAACACAATTCTCAAAGCGTCAGTAAATCAGGGGTTGCCACTTAACTGGTTATAACTTCTTGAATTTGTATTGTACTAACCAAAAATGCATGAGTTAAAAAAATAATAATTGCACTGCAGCTGTGTACCTCACCTGGATAGTAACCATGGCTATTTTCAGAATTTGTATCCCAAGCTTCCACGGTTTCCTTCCTCGGGCCCAGAATTTTTCACAGGGATTCATAAAGAAAAATTTAAGTTTCCTTCTCAACTGATCTTCCAAAAGTTGGCACATTGACGAATTATGTTTTACATTGTATAAGTTTTCATCATCCTGAGAACTGCAGCTACCTACAAGCACTTCAGGATTTTCCATTGCTGGAACAGAAGAAACATTAGCAATATTGGAATGATGAACCAAAAATGCTATACATGTGTTTGTGAGCATATCTAAAACTCAAGGTATAATTGTCTCCTTTAACAATGATCAACCCTGAACTACAAGTATTACAGCACCTTCCATGCCAAGTTATAGCCAGCCGATATTATTTCAACAGCTAATCATAGCAGTGTAAAAGATATTAACAGTGAAGAAAAATAAGTTCTCCCACAGTTCTCATGTTCCTATCATAGAAAGCACTATTTTTGGAACCAAACATAAGGACGTTTTTTCCATAAACACATTATTTTGTATATCAGTTTTCCTGTTTAGATTTTACAGTTGGATATTGTTTCAAGAGTTATTTCTAAAAAAAAAATCTTTAAATCCCCCCTCTCCTCTCTCTTATGTACACATTCATCCTTGGCTCTTGCTTGATTTCTGCAACATCATGAAATGGCTGAGAATCACGATTTCTGAATGGTTTAGAAGTCCAATAAATGAATAATTGTGTGTTCTTTAGGACATGTGTATTATATGGAACTCCATATAATTACTCTCATACAGAAAAGCCAGAGGACAAACCAATTTTTAAATCCAACTTCTTGAAATGCTGTGAGCCAAGAAATTTTAGCACATTGGGAGACTTCTATAAACAACTTCCTGGGCTTTTTAGTATTAGGAACCCTAGAAATTACAATATATTCTGTTTTCTCTTAGAATACAAATGTCATAGACTCTGCTTGAACTTCCTTCTAGTTCTATTGACCCCCTTCTTCACAGAAGGCATGTGAATTATTTAGTGCTGTATTTGCAACATTGCCTTAATATATCACAAGTTTTTGGGTAGAGGACAAACATTAAAAGCAGGTGCAGCTCCATTCCTAAGTAAGTGTGTTCAGAGTTAGGTCCCTCATCTAAAAAATGGTGCTGTCTCCCATTCATGTCTGGGTAGAATGACAAGGAAGTAGATCCTCTGTGAGAATGATGACAAGGTGTCATCAGCATCTTCAATACTGAAGATACCAGAAAATCAGGTTAACTAAATTCAATGAATTTACTCTTGAGATTGTATGTGCTCAAGAAATAAATGCACTATTGGTATTGCTATGAAAAACATATCCATGTCATAAATCTTTATATCAATTCTATAGAATAGAATAGAATAGAATAGAATAGAATAGAATAGAATAGAATATTTTATTGGCCAAGTGTGAGTGGACAAACAAGGAATTTGTCTTCGGTGCATAAGCTCTCATTGTACATAAAAGCTATAAGTGATAAATCATGATCATAGTCATCATAAAATTAATTCATCATACGATACAACACTTTGGCATAGTCATTGGATACTAAATAAGCAATCAACATAAATGTTGATATATGGAGATAAATGAAAGGAAAATGTTATCTCATTTGACACTGGCATTTAAACGAGAACTGATTTTCTGCTCATTCTAAAGCAGTAAAATATTTTCAGATATTAAATTAGTTTGTGGGACATCATATTTGTGCAGGGTGACTGCCTATTCCTATAGGCTTATTAATATCATATCAATCCTGTAACACTGCCAACCCAATAGGGATTCTTACAATCTCACAAGGTACAGTAAAACCCATGCAAAACTGGGCCTGACCCTAATAAATATATATATATATATATATATATATATATATATATATATGTATGTATGTATGTAGTAGTATGTATGTATGTATGTATGTATATATATGTGTGTGTGTGTGTGTGTGTGTTTTATTTGTGCTGATAAATAAATAAAGGGAGACTAGTATAGATCTATTTCAAGCTGTTTAGCTCTCATCAGCTAGCCATACCCTTCTGGGATTCGAACCTGTGCTGGTTGCATCTTAGGCCCTACTCCACTGTTCAAATTAGACAAGGTGCTATCACTTGTTGAAACTTGATTTAATTGGCCAGATTTTTCAATTAAATACAATTAGTATATTTTAAATGTATTTATTAGGTTTGAGGTTTGAGGTTTTATTCGACTTGTATGCCGCCCTATTCCCGAGAGACTCAGGGCGGCTAACAAAACCAAGGGAGGGGGGGGAGGACAATACAAAAAGGAAAACCACAAAAAACAAACAACAGTACAAAACAGTCTAAAAGGTCTCAACACGCATACCCATTCGAGTAGGGGATGGGACTCAGCAGCCCCAGGCCTGCTGGAACAGCCAGGTCTTAAGGGCTTTACGGAAAGTCTGAAGGGTGATGAGGGTCCGAATCTCCACGGGGAGATCGTTCCAAAGGGCCGGAGCAGCCACAGAGAAGGCCCTCCTCCGGGTGGTTGCCAGCCGACATTGGCCGGCCGATGGAATTCGGAGGAGGCCTAATCTGTGGGATCTAATGGGTCTTTGGGAGGTAATCGGCAGGAGGCGGTCTCTCAAGGTTTGTATTTAGGAAGTTCAGAGCAGCTTTATAAAATAAATTAGCATGGTGGGTTTAGCTGGGCATTCTGTGAGTGTCTCACAGAAGCAGACTCTAAATTTCTGACACTGACTCTCAATTATTCTAGCCACTGATGGATTATATCATACCCTGTAACTAAAATCCAATTCAAGGAACTGAACTGTTCTATAAGCTAAAATTAAAAAGCCAGCTGAATTTGAAAAAGGGGTTATGATTAACCTTGCACCACTCAGTTGAAGTTAAAAACAAAGTTCTAGAAAACTTTTGTTCATTCACTTAGATATTGCAAGCATTTTAGCTTTTTCCACAATGTTGAAAATTATTTATAATCCTTCAAATAAAAAGTAATCTCCAAAAAGATGGGTTTTTTGCCTTTGTAGATATTCAGCAGGATCATGCTTGTGGGAATGATAAATAGCCATGACTCATCAGCATAACCAATAACATAGTGTCATTCATTAAAATGTTTTTAAAGTAAGGACATGTAATGCAACAATAACTCCATAACAATTTTAATCTGAGTTGGAAGGAACATATTTTAGCATCATTCAGAGTTTTTTTTTCTTTAAGAACTCTCCTCTAAGTTGTCCAGTTGAAGAAACTTAACATCAATTACCCAAAAATAAATCTACTGTACAAAGAAAAGGCATATAGATTTAATATTACCTCCACAATAAACATAAGACAGCAATACAAATTTTTCATTTGAATGGGAAGGAAGGTATTTTATCATAATCCACAAGTCTTCCAATTGAAGAAACTTCTTATAATGTCAATTTATTTAAGGACGAATCTAAAACAATGCCCACCTATCTAACAACGTAACCTTAATTAGAATAATGAATATTTCCATTAAGTCAACGTAAGCTTACACTAATGAATTAAATTAGGTTTTAACAGTTAATTGATCACTTCTATACACATTGGTATTTGAGTGAAACTATAATTTTGAAGGAAAAAAGGATGCCAACTTCATGTTTAGATGGCATATGCAAATACTTCAGTATATGCAAGTTTAGAAAAATCATTCCCTTCACGTAACAGCAGAAGAGGATGATGGTAGTAAGTGCAAACTTAAGAGTTTGTCCCAACTAGAAAAGCATCCCTTTGGAAAAAAAACGAACAAATGAGATATTAAATAAATATTAAATAATTATTATTTTAAAAATACTCAAAGAATCCCCCAATTAAGAGGGAGAATAGCTTTTTAGTCCAGTAGAAAGGCTTAGAAAATTAAATTAAATTAAATATGTTGCCCTTCCTCTTTCCAGACACAGCTCAGTCCTGGAATTTTACTGCTTCATCCTTTATAAACCCTTCGTGGAAAGGTTCTCGGGAAAAGCAAATTCGGTCCCGCCAAGGGTCTGTTTTAAAAACACGGCTGGGACCCTCTCCTTGGCCTAGTTCCATAATTCAGATGGGGGATCGGATCCCACCAGAGGCAGCCAATTCCCCCCCCCCTCTCTGCTAGGAGCCGAGGTGGCGCAATGGTTAGGGTGCAGTATTGCAGGCCACTTCAGCTGACTGTTATCTGCAGTTTAGTGGTTCTAATCTCACCGGCTCAAGGTTGACTCAGCCTTCCATCCTTCCGAGGTGGGTGAAATGAGGACCCAGACTGTGGGGGGCAATATGCTGACTTTGTAAACCGCTTAGAGAGGGCTGAAAGCCCTATGAAGCGGTATATAAGTCTAACTGCTATTGCTACTGCTATTGCTCAGGAAGCCTCTTCTTCCCACCGTTCAAAGGAAGGGCATAAGCGCCCGCCGACCCCAGACTCACCTTTCCAAAAGTGGCACCGCTGATGCCAGGACTCCCCTTTGCGTGCCTTGAAACCCCCCCGCTGCCCAGAGCCGGGGAGGTGAGGTGGGGAGTTTGTTTGTTTTTGCCAGTCCTATTTCAGCCCCGGCAGGTGAAGCTGGTTTCTCGAAGCGAGCGAGCGACCGAGCGACGGGGTTGCCTTACATCGCCGCCAGGCACAAAGTCACCTGAGCCTCGCGGCAAAGCAAAGGCGAGGCGACGCAGGACGTGGCGGCTTCGGCCCGACTCCGCTGCCAGAGCCGTGCCTGGGGAGCATCCCCAGAAGCCGGGCGATGAGCGGCAGCCGGAGATCGCAGGAGGGAGAAGCTGCTCCTCTGCGCCGGCGCCACGTGACCGAGGACAGCTTCTGCCGCCCGCCTCGTCAGTCTCCTCCTCCTCCTCCTCCTCGCCCAAGGGCAATGCGATCCGAGGCCAGCCAGCCAGCCTCCTCGCCCGGGCGCAAACCGCGGCAGGCCTGACGGTTGTTTGGGAAGAGGGCGGCATCTGATTTCCATCGCCCCAATTCTCCTAAATCGATCGCTTCGCAAGCTGCCTTTTCCTCTCTCCAGAACAGAGTCCTGGTCTGCAGCGGCCTTAGCTATTAAGGATGGTGTCTCCAGAAAAAGGACTTGAGGACAGAGATACAGAACAAGACCTGATTTACCACATTTTGAATGTAGCTGTAATGCATTGAGAAATCGCCCCTGCCTGTAAATGACAAGCTGTTCCACTGATTAATTGTTCTAACTGTCAGGAAATTTCTCCTCGGTTCTAAGTTGCTTCTCTCCTTGATTAGTTTCCACCCATTGCTTCTTGTCCTGCCTTCAGGTGCCTTGGAGAATAGTTTTTTGTGGCAACCCCTGAGATATTGGAACACTGCTATCATGTCTCCCCTAGTCCTTTTTTTCATTAACCTAGACCAGTTTTCTCAACCTTGGCAACTTGAAGATGTCCGGACTTCAACTCCCAGAATTCCCCAGCCAGCGAATGCTGGCTGGGGAATTCTGGGAGTTGAAGTCCGGACATCTTCAAGTTGCCAAGGTTGAGAAACACTGACCTAGACATACCCAGTTCCTGCAACCGTTCTTCATATGTTTTAGTCTCCAGTCCCCTAATCATCTTTGTTGCTCTTCTCTGCATCGTTCTAGAGTCTCCACATCTTTTCTACATCATGGCGACCAAAACTGAATGCAGTATTCCAAGTGTGGCCTTGTCAGGCATTATAAAGTGGTATTAACACTTCACATGATTTTGATTCTATCCCTCTGTTTATGCAGCCTAGAACTGTGTTGGCTTTTTTGGCAGCTGCTGCACACTGCTGGCTCATATTTAAACGGTTGTCCACTAGGACTCCAAGATCCCTCTCACAGTTACTACTGTTGAGCAAGGTACCACCTATACTGTACCTGTGCATTTCGTTTTCCTTGCCTAAATGTAGAACCTTACTCTCTTCATTGAATTTCATTTTGTTACATAGCACCAAATGTTCAAGTCTGTCAAGATCCTTCTGTATCTTAAGCCTGTCTTCTGGAGTGTTGGCTATTCCTGCTAGCTTGGTGTCCTCTGCAAATTTGATGAATTCCCTGTCTACCCCCTCGCCAAATGATTAATGAAAATGTGGAAGAGTACTGGGCCTAAAACAGAGCCTTGGGGTACCCCACTGCATACTTTCCTCCATGTAGATGCATTCCATTGAGGATTACATGTTGAGTGCGGAGTACCGGATTAAAGTGACTTGTTTTTAAACATGCTACTAAACTTGGTTGGTTAGCCTTAGTAGTGCCCATCTGAAATTTGTCCCCCAGGTGTTTATTGGTTTTCTGCTCTATAACACAGTGTTGGTAGACCCACACAATCTACAACAAAGGAGCACGCTTTCAAGCAACTGATGGACATGATATAATCGATAAAAACAAAGCATCGGCACCATGCCAGATTTAATAAAAACATACTAAAATATTGCTTATACCCTATCAAGATAGTTAGGTCATATAAAGCCTAGGTTTTTTTCAGAGAAGCGGTAACCAACTGTCTGGTAGGACCTCACCTCGTCAGCCCATGTGCACTGGACTTGTAACTCCCAGACACATCATACCTGAAGAAAATTCCCCATTGTAAAAGCCTGTTCAAAAATATTGAGGAGTTTCATCTTCCTAAAATACGCAGTGAGCCATTGAGCTTTTGAGCTCTTTTATGGATCCCAAAATATCCCAGAGGCAAATCAGAGAAATGTAAGGTGAATAAGGCCAACCAAAAGACTTGACTTCTTCCTGTCCTGTCCTGGATTATAATTCCCATGCTCAAATGAAAATACAAGTTATGAAATGGAATTCTTCACATAAAATGATGGCTTTTGGAACTATTTAACCTGCTCATATTGCACTTTAGGAATTGAACACTTGACTCGGTGCACTCAAAGTTCCGTATAATTCCAAGAAATTTTATTTTATTTCAGATCTTTGGAACCAGATTTCACAATGGTTATTGAATGATAATGAAAGATACATTATATTAAAGTTACTATTATTTTCTTGGGATTATCACATTAAATCAAACCCATATCTGTGCCTATAAAAATGTTCAATCTGGAATCTTGGCAGAGTTAAAAATTGCACAAAGGCTTACTTCAAATCGAACAATGGTCCAATAAGTCATCAGCAACCTAATCCAGAAATGAGCATACAATCTGTTTAGATTGGGATTGACTGATTGATTCATGTGCCCATTTCCTTCCACTCTATTGTGCGATCAATTGTACAGACTGGGAATGTTGTTAGATTTGCTACAGCTTCTGCGTGTTCAAATGATAACATTTTTCTATTTATACAGCAGATTACTCAACATAATCTTATGCTTGAAAACTATAATTATTACAAGACCTGTGAATTGCAAGCCATATATTATGTACTGTATTGCACAATGTGGATTTTAAAGTCACACTGTATTTTTTCCATCTTTTTTAAATCCAATTTAGAGTTCTAGTTCTTACCAATACAATTATAAATATTTTAAGACTAGGATTTCTGAAAAACTGTTTTCTCACATATGAATCTGAATGTAATTTGGAGCCCAGTTGCAGATACCAATTGAGATACTGGCTGAATTGGGATTAGTGGAAAACTCCTTGTTGAAAGTTCTCAGGGATGATAAGTAATTAATGATAGGCAGCCCAGTCACTTCTTGGCTATATAAATTTGATCAATAAGTAAATAAAATAAAACCAGTGATCTCCAAAAGAGCTCTTGAGATATCTTTGCACTTCAATTTTCCAAATTCCCAGCATCCATTTCTGACATTGTAATTTGGTCTTGGGTGACTTTTAAATATAGATTGTTTCAAGTGCTAATTGAACAGAAAAGCCATTTTTTACAACAGGCACTCAAACATGAAGGGATTTAGAAAACAGCTTCATAAGTATCATAAGTCACCTTGTTAATAAGGAAAATGAATTTTAAGTATGGCTACTAAATGCTATAAGAACAGTATCCTAAAATTTACTGATGTTACACAGAGATGACATACTGCAGTGTTAAGAAACTTTAAAAAGAATTTGCCAATCTTTAGGAAAAAATGGATTATTTATCAGTGGTCTCTAGTAGCTATACTGTATACTTAGCAGTTTGTGAGTCTCTAATTAATCTCCTTCAGTACTGAAAAAGATCTACTGTACTATCTTTGACTATACCTTCACAATGAAGCCAAAGTAAAGCCAAAGTGTAATTAAGTTATTAAAGTGATTAGATCAGTTTAAAGGGAGGGAAAACAGCCATGTACCCAAAGTCAAATTTGTTCCAAAAGAATTACAAACTCGGGAAATCCACTTAAAAACAACAACCTTATATCGAGGACTGGCAACAGAACAGAAGAAAATGATTACTGGAAGCAACATCGGTCCATTCATTCGCACCTATAACCAGTGATCCGAATCTTAAATCGATTCACGACCCAACAAAGCCGAATAAGCGCAGTTCGCTCTTACACACCAACAGTTCATGAGCATGCTATAAAGGCAGAGCATGCTGGAACCTGTAGTTCGCGCTATGCTTTTGGCTCCTTTCTATCAGAGGGGAGGGTTAAGCGTAAAGAATGCTCATTCGTTCTCGGAGACGCCAATCTCGGGTGGCTGTTGACCATAGCAACTGAACGACGCCTGTTGCGGAGAGGAACTTTAAGAGCTGAAAGATTAAAAAAGAAAGAAAGAAAAGCGGGGTAAAAGAGGGAAATAACTTCGTAAGCGGTAAGTAGTGACCTCAGAGAGAGGGAAAAGTGGCGTAGTGGGAACAAAGCCCCATCGGGAGTATGAAAGAACAAACAAACTGGTGCAGAACTGCAGCATCCTTTCCCCTCTCGCGGCTACATAACACGTTCACAAACTGTCCTAACTGGGAATTGGGAGAGTTGTAGCTCTGTAGACCAGCAAGCATGATTTCAATATTTTCTCTAAGTTGTGCCAGGACTAAAGCTACATATTTATTTGTGCACCCATTGCATAGATAGCGGAATAGTATCTCCCCCCCCCTTAACCAGTGTCAAACAGCTGAATGAACCTCCGGATTCGCTCATAGTAGTTTTGCAGCATTGCTGGCTTTTTGTCAATGGGACCCTAGGGCAGATATAAGGAGCTGAAACTACAGAGTTGGTTTACCTTGATCCTGAGTCATTTTGCTACCTAAAGCAGATGCTATATGACCTCCATCCGCCTTTCAAATTTAGGAAGGAAGGAGGGAGGGAAGGAAGGAAGGAAGGAGATATTCTCAACCAGCTAACACTGTAGCTCATTTTATAAACTGAGATTCAAATTCCTGACTTAAAAGTGTTTTTCAACCATGGCAACTTCAAGCTATATAAACTTTAACTCCCAGAATTCCCCAGTCAGTATAGTCTGGGAACTGAAGTCCATAGAGGTTAAAGTTGCAAGGATTGAGAACCACTGACTTAGTGTAATGAGTGAACCCAGGTGTTATCTGGCTTTGACAGAGTTTAATAATACTGAAAATCAA
The DNA here is from genome assembly GCF_009769535.1 of Thamnophis elegans. Lineage (NCBI taxonomy): Eukaryota > Metazoa > Chordata > Lepidosauria > Squamata > Natricidae > Thamnophis > Thamnophis elegans. Next base: position 16,187,086 of record NC_045545.1, on the reverse strand, counting down.
GTGGCAACATTTAGCTGACTTTGATCCTAGTCCATATTTGGATGGGAGCCCACCGGAAAATCCCAGGACTATATGTTTTGCTGGGAGGTGGAAAATATATTGGAGAAGACAAGAACAAATCACTTCTATATTGCTGATGAGAACATTATATAGACATTTTCCTGGAATCGCCCGGAGTTAAATGTGACTCAAAGATGACTTTACATTTTCCTTAATCTAATGCAATTGATTGTATTAAAAGTCCTTTTAAGACCAGTGTCTTTAGAAATTTCCTTCTGATTGTTTTATACCTCCAAGATGGAAAGGATTTGTACAATTTCTAGGTTATATCTCCTCTTCTTGAGGAAATAGCTGGAAAGAGCAAAGAAATATGGGGAATTGGGGAAAGGCAGCACAAGTTCTCGGGACTTTGTTTAGATTCGTTCAAGACTCTTTCACTTGGCATAACTGTGCTTGCAAGCCAAGGGACAATTTCTATCTACTCAGCATGGTAGAATCAATACGTATTATATTGCATATAATGACCAGTTTTATACATTGCATGCAGGTATTTGGTGTATAATTTAGCATCTTATGCAAGATAGCCTTTGTGCATTATCATTTATGACTTAGCATGATGTATGAACCTAGTCAATTATAGCTTGTTAAATGGTTAATTAAATAGTGTCTTGGAATGACGTTGGCCCAATCAATAAATAATCTCTATACTGCTTTACTCTCTACTAAATGGGTAATGTGGATGAGTATATGTTCATTTGCTAAACGCTCAGGCTATAATTATATGAAATATAATACAAACCATGATTAGGAAAATCAGCTATCATGTCTATGTGATGCAAAACCTTGAAAGATTAATTTAAAATGCTATTATTATCTGGATACATAATGTAACAGTGACATTTTTAAAAGGCTGTGTTCTTATTCACATGTATTAAGTGTTAATAAAAGACACTGAAATTTATTCCAACACAAACTTTCCTAACTTTCAGCTATGTTCATGCATCTTTCACAATGACATTTGCCTCACTTTCTGCCATAAAGACAAAGACACAGATAGACAGACAGACAATTGATTAGTCTTACTTATGGCTATAAAAAAAGGCTATATAAAAATACAGATCTAATTCTGGGGTAAAATGGATAAAATAAAATATAATGAAATATACATGTGGTAAATACAAAGAATCAACATCTGGATAAACACATCACCTTTACAGGATGCATCTGTTTGATGTGATGGGTTCTTAGTTCAACTGTCTTAACTATGAACTTAGTTCTGCTCACCATATATACATTAGTGCGCAGGAGGGAATAGGACTATCTGCAGTTCAGATCCCAGTGGGCTATTCTTTCAATATTAAAGGGATTAAAAGTATTTAAACATAATGGGAGCATGTAGTTGACAGTTGAACAAAACATGAGCAATATCTCTGAGGGTTGGGGACACTGCGTATATACAGATGCCAGCAGAGGTGGGTTCCTACCAGTTCGCACCAGTTCGGTAGAACCGGTTCGTCAAATCTACCAAACCGGTTAGAAGAGGTTCTACCAGTCGACCCGGAAAGCAGGCCACACCTACAGAAGAGGTTCCAAAATTTTTTGAAACCCACCACTGACACACACACACACGCACACGCACACACACACACAGAGAGAAAGAGAAAGAAGAAGAAGAAGAAGAAAGAAAGAAAGAAGAAAGAAAAAAAAAAAAGAAAGAAAAGGTGAGAGAGATGAAAGAAAAAAAGGAAAAAGGGACAGAGAGACAAAAGGAAGGAGAGAGAGAGAGAGAGAGAGAGAGAGAGAGAAAACACATGGCCGGCAAGCCACTCCCACCAGGTCACATGGCCGGCAAGCAACTCCCACAAAGGAGGCCACACCCACAGAGTAGGTTCGAAAAATTTTTGAAACCCACCACTGGATGCCAGTTAGATACTTATGAAAAGGTCACAAGTAGACAAGGATGGCAGCATCTGCTCCTATGACTCTTAAACTGATACTGTTGATATTGATGACAAGATAAGCCATCCTGACCACCATTCATTAATATTTATATTTTCTGTTTTTTTTTTTTAATTGCCTGTGCAAATTTATGACTATAGTAGCAAGCAAGTAGATAAGCCACCTGGGAAAGCCAAGGGAAATCATCAAAACCATGAAAAAGCAAAAGTTAGAATATTTTGGACATGTGATGCAACACCCAGAAAATACGGCATACTTCACTTAATCCTCCAAGGAAAGATTGAAGGCAAACGAGGTTCAGGCAGAAGAAGAATATCATGGCTTCAAAATCTAAGGAACTGATTTAGATAAAACTCAACAGCACTTTTTTGTGCGGCTGTTGATAAAAATAGGATTGCCAACATGACTGCCAACGTCTGATGACGGCTATGGCATAAGAGGAAGAAGAAGTGGCAAGCAGTAAGAAGGGCATGGATTAAGCGACCGCTTTTTCTGTAGTAGACCAAAGCTTTCGAACACATTTCCTCCAAAGATGCATTTTCTCTAACACTCTCTCCTTGCATTTTATAAGGCAGTAAAAACTCTATTATTCCATCATAGTCCAATCTGATTGTGGTCAGCCACAAGAGTATGCATGTGTTTAAAATGTTTGCTACTTTGCTTACTGTGGTTTTGGTTTTATCTCTATTTTGTTAATCATAATCTAATGTTTTAATTGATTGGACAATCTGCAAATATTATTAAAAAGTGTTTTGTGGCAGTGAACATTATCATATGTTTTACCTGTCGATTGGATACCCGTGCTTCATTATGGAACTATGTGATTGGGCTTGATAAATTGACAATTAAAGCTTGAACATTAATTATAGTTATGATCGGCTGTCCTCTCCCCTTCTCTCCCTGAGGCTTGCCCCATCCTATCTCCTTCCCTCCCTCTGGGTGGCTCCATTGATCCTCATCCCAGCCTGCAGGCCAGATGAGTCACGCGCTGGCCATGCCCACGTCCAAGTGGCAGTTAGAACAGAGTTCTTTTCAGGTGGGGAGGGGGAGTAGAATGTCTAACTCCTTAGCATCAGAGCGTATTTTAATATAAGAAATACTAATGATCTGATGGTCATTTCGAAAAATCATTTCTAAGCAAGCACCTAGAAGCTATGTGCCAAATTTCAAGTTTGTAGGCTTTACGGTTCTGGAGATTTCATGATGATGCATGAGTAGAATTTCGCTTTTATATATATAGATTAAAAAAGCAACTCCCAGTAGCTAGGATGACTCTACTAACATTCAGCTTCACTGGCGGAACATAGGTTCAAATGTTATTAGATAGGAAGAAAAAGTCCTCTTCATCCATTTTCTTTCTACCATACTCCTGTACCTGTACTCTGTCCTTTCATACTCAATTTTTAAAGTGAAGGCTAAACAATATTTTCTCATGGGAAAAATCTGTTGTACCCTTTTCCAGCTCTGCAATATTCTGGTGCAATAACAGGAATAGTCCAAGAATGTAGCCATCCCAGATTTGTATAATATGTGGCAACATTGCAACTGCCAATTTATGCAGCCCTAATCGTGGGTTTGGTATGTGGCTTTTTCACAACAGCCATACACTAAGAAAGCTTAGCTCTGCATGTTATTCACTAAAATAAAATTTTGCAATGGACATAAAATCAGGAACCATTTAAAAAAATATAAAACAAAATTCAACAGCTGCAAGAACAAATAATCATAAAAACTATGAAGGCCAAGTAAAACTATTATCTTATGGATGAAACATATTCAAAAGAATGGATAAATAAAAAAGCCATTTAACAAGAAAGACAACTGGTGTTAGAGCATTGGGAAGACTAGGTGCTAGAACCAAGAAGGCTGTATGGTGGATTTCCAGAGAAGGATCTCCAGAAGGCTCTCCTGAAGCCAGGCAGATTCAAAGGATGGCAATTCTGCAGCATTTTATAGGAGATTGACAGCTACATATAATAAGAAGGAACAGTAATTTAATACAGGAAACTAGAGTTGCATCCATAGATATTCCCATTTTTCACTTATAAAAATAATGCTTAAGTTTTGTTATTTACTGAACACCCTATTAACCTCTAAAGGTAAGATAAAGGTACAGAGTCAATGTAACAAAAAGCAATAATTAAAAGAACTTCATACTAGACCCGTTTTAGATTTATCACAAGTGCAGATGACATTTATCTAGTGAAACCAACGGAACCCTAAAGGCTGAAACAGCTCTTTTTCTGAAGTTCTCATGTTGTTACTGATTTTTGGGGTTAAGATGGGATTTTTTTTTTTTACACCTGTGTCTTTTGATGATTCAGGTTTTTTTTGCTCCAAAACAAATTGCATCTTTCATCTTTAATGAGTAAAGTGCTTGCATGTGACATTAAAACAGTTGAATCCCAGTGCCAATTAATCATTCTTCCTTCTTGGAACAAACAACATTCATGTCTTTACTGATAACTAATTAACTACCCCCATCCTTGCATACTTAGCAACATGCTGGTTCAGTTTAATAAGGTTAAATATTTCACCCCATTAGCTAATTACAAGAATGTGCTTTATTCTATTTCTCCCCACGTCCCCTTTTCGGCCTAAGATAACTTTTAGTTTTCTAGCACAACCATCTGTCGGTCATTTTTTAAATACTGGAATGAGTGGAGTTGAATGCAGAAATCAGTTCATATTACTTTAGAAAGGGAACAAAAAAAGATAGCTGCCTTTGGGTCCACTAAAAGGTGATTGGAAAGGTGGAATTATATTTTCTTGTTCCAAAACATGAAATGTTGGCTTATAGCTGAAGTCGCGGTTTGTGGAAACTGCTAGGAATTTCTCTTCTCTAAATGAGTTTAATGATCCTTTATTTATTCAGTTTATATAGCAGTGTATTTCAACAAATCACTCTGGACGATGAACAAATTTAAATTAAAACAACTATAAACATTAGAAAAATTAAAATACAAAGCAATTGAAAAACATCCAACCCAAATCTTTAATACAAGCAAGAAGCAGGGTCCCTGAACCCAGAACCAGGTCTTCATGGCTTTATTGAAGGCCATCAGGGTTGGGGCCATCCTGATTTCTGGAGGAAGAATGTCCACCAGGTGGATGCTGTGGCAGAAAAGGCATGTCTTCTAGGTCCCAACAACCAGCATTTTTTAATGGATGCCAAAGCATCTTGCTTGACCAGATTGGATGGGTAGAAACATCTGAGGAGAGATGGTGTCCCTCAGTAATGTGGGCCTAGGCCATGGAGGAATTTAAAATTGTCAATCAACACCTTGACTTGCAGCCAGACATACACTGGCAAAAGTTAATGGAATAATGTTGTTACATTCACCGAATAACCATGTCATTTACCCATACTGCTATATTCCGGACAAGTTGAAGCTTGCATTTGTTTATTTGTTTGTTATAATATTTCTATAGCCACAATTTCACTTGTATCCAAGCCTTTAATCATCCTAGTTGCTCTTGTTTGCACTTTTTCCAAAGTCTCAAAATCTTTTTGTTTTGTTATGTAGTGATCAAAACTGGATGCAGTATTCCAGGCATGGCCTTACCAAGGCTTTATAAAATGGTACTAATATTTCACATGATTTTGATTGTATGCCTCTGTTTATGCAACCAGGGATTGTGTTAGCTTTTTTGGCTGCTGCCACACACTGCTGGATCATGCTTAAGTGATTACCCACTAGGACTCCAAGATCCCTCTCACAGTTACTGTTTTTGAGCCAGGTTTTACCTACTCAGTACTTGTACCTTTGGGGTTTTTTGTTGACATTTTGAGGGTTTTTTTTGTTTGACACTAGATCCTTTCATACTATGAACACTGTTCTTAGGCTACTGCTGCTCTTATATCTTTATATCAGTAGTAAATGTTGGGATTTATATTATGAAGCAGTGACATCAGTTTGCAATTGTTTATGATTTTGTGCTTCAATGTGAGCATCTTTGGAAAGAGCAACTTTGAAAGACAACTTTATCTTGAATAAATAAGAGTAGAGGGCAATCAAAAGAGGGATAAATATAATCGTAGAGCAGGGGTGGGTTTCAACGGTTCGCGGCGGTCCCTGTGAACCGGTTGGTCGCCGAACCCGGAAGTAAGTAACTTCCGGGAATGGCGAAGGGCGGCCGCCCGCCCGCGGTCCTTACCCGTTTTTGATGAGTTCGCTTCCACGCATGCGCAGGACACATACAGCACCTGCGCGATCGTCCAGGAGCAGCTGGAGCGTCGTGCAGATGCTAGTACGCTTGCGTGCACCGCACGCGTGCATGAGGACGCCGCCGACCCGTTCCAACCGAACCGGTTGGAACGGGGTGAGAAACCCACCCCTGTCGTAGAGGGAAAAAATCCATTAATGACTTCTTTCTGTAATGACTATATAAAACCTCCAGGATTAGAAGTAATGCGATTTCAAATATGGATTGCTGGAAAATAATAGCGGATGGGACCTGTTGCTTCTGTATCCTGCTTACATGTTACATTGGAAGGCTTCTGATAGGCCCTAATGGAAACGTGATGCTGGGATAACAGTTCCTTTAGCCTGATCAAACAGGGCTCTTATGATTCTTTCTCATTTTCTGTCCGGCGGCCTCACGGTACTGTAATATAAAGCAGGTCTTCAGCCAGGGACAATAGTCAGATGTGAGCATTCTTCCAACATTTCATTACTATCTTCCCTTTTTTCTGTTGTTTGCAGGAGAGCTTAGTCTCTACTGAGACCGAATTTATTAATTGCAAAGAAATCTGCCCTATGCTGTCTACGTGACTTGGGCACATCACCAAAAGACATTCTTGACCTTGTACATTCTTCTCTCCTCTCCTCTACCTCAGCCTCCCTTATCTTCCCTGCATCAGCTTCCTTTTTTTCCTGAACACAGTGAAAAAGCAAAAGCAGAGAAGCACTCCAGCCCTTTCCTATGCGAAGGAGGTGCCGTTGCGCACAATACTTGTTTCAAAACCTTTGCTGCCCTATAGGCACATGACAGTGACTACAGGGTTGCTGTGTTTACTTTGAGAACACAAGTTGCACACAAATGGAGAACGTTATATGTGAGGGAGAAAGTAACAGATGTTTGAAAATCACATGTACATGATCATTTACAGCCTTAAAAACTCCAGATGCGGTCTAGGGTGTTTTTGTGATAAGAGTACACCTACATTTTGTTAAATATGTAAGCAAATAGGTCTTGTGCAGAAAAGTAGATATAATAATTAATTGTGGCAACACAACATCATTGTTTGAGTTAGAAAGTAAGCAAGCTAGGATCTGGTTAATACTTGGATGATAAATTTCTAGAAATCTCAGGACCATAATCTAAAACAAATCTCAGAAAAAGGTTATAATGTTAAGAATGTTATAAATACATAGGAAGTAAATCCTATTTTTCCTCTTGTTGTTATTTCATTCACTAGATTTTATTATAGACCACAATCATCTGCCACTTAGTGCATTCATTCTAGCTTGCTGTCTTTTACTCATGTAAATGTTTTGTGTAACTTAAGTTACTCTGAAAATATTCATTTTAACTATGTGACAGCAATCCCGTAGGAATAAGTAGGAACTTTCTGCATGGTTTTGCAAATTGCTTTCTAAAAATAGCTCGGTGATTAATCCCTGAAACTTCAACGTTGTTCATGTGACTCAAACGTTTGGATGACTTGATAGAAACAATCATATTTTCCAATCTGTGGGTTATTTCAGTTCCTTATTGTCAAAGCAATAGTCCTTGTTTCTACAATAACCCATTTTTTATTTCTGTTTAGGAGCATTGCTCATTCTTGTGCATTTCTCCCATTTTCTGAAATCAAATTTAGTAATTACTTTGATGGGATGTAATATGGAGTTGCAGGGAAGACATGCGAAAAAAGTTAAGGTCTTTTAATTAAATGAATACTAATATTAACTTTAAAGTAAGTTAATGCCATTCCTGGGAAACTTTGAAAAGAAAACTTGTTTCCGTCCAATTCTGCCATGTGATGTAGGCCATCTCCACATGATGGTGCTACAGTTATTCTTTACTCTTATTCCCCATTAATTTGGCCATTCGTGCTTTACTAAGGAACAAAACAACCATCTCAACAGATGTGATTTCTGAGCCTGACATTTAAATAGTATTAATTGCCTATTATACACGGCCACATAAAAAATCTCCTTATCCACATCAAATACAAGCAGGCTTCCACAGCTCCATATCTGGAGGAAAATTATGTTGCTATGCTGGAGACCAAGCAGGATCAAGGCTGTTTGAATTGTCATAGGGAGGTTGTTTATGAAGCAGGTAACTTGGGACAGAAAGCATACTTCCTAAATCCTATCTGTCAGCCCTGTGTGGAAACCAAAACTGCTTCACTGAGGGGACACAGAACATATCTACCTTGCCAATTGGATGCATTTTGCCAGAAAACAAATTGAAAACAATTTCAGGCAGTGGTGGATTCTGGCAGGGATGAGTTCCGAACTGCTGATTCGTTCAGGGACACGCCGCACGCACTTGATGCGACCTACCCGCGCATACACAGTACAACTAAAATTGCTCTACATAGAAGCAGAAGCAAAAATTAAGATGGCGGTGCCTATGGCGCCTCCGGGAAAACCAGTTTGGGGGCGTGGCAGGCCTGGGTAGCTGCCAGTTCCAGCAACCCAGGCCGCCAAGCTACTATAAGTTCAGCCAAACCGGTCCGAACCAGTAGAAACCTACCACTGATTTCAGGGCTTTAATTATATGCGCAATATGAGCATGTGTTGTTCTTCCAAGTTCAACATGGCTACAATTTTGTGTCAAATTGCTCAGAGTGCTCATATTAGACATAAAGTCAGAATCCACATAGGAGACATTGCAATGATTAAGATTTCAAGTTACCAGCATGTGCCACAAAAGATATGATCTAATAATTGCAATCTTTAAGAAGGAGCCATCCTGCTCTCCTTCAGAGAGGTGTTCTTGTATCAATTAAGGCACCCGCCCCCCAATAACCAATTCACTCTTTCATTTTGCCTCTGACATTTCTAAATTGTGTAGTAATTTTATACAAAAATTATAATTAAAATAATACTAACACAAACTATAAAAGAAAAGAAGAAAAAGAAAGAATAGGTGCAGAAACTAAAAGGAGGAAAGGAAGAAACATAAGAATGAAGAAAAGAAAAAGAAAGAAATATGTAAATGAACGACTCCCCCTTCCTCATAAATATTAGTGTTTGTAAGTCAAATGTAGGTGGTTCTCCTTTAAATTGAAATCTTTTATTTTCCTTCAACTATCATTTATTGTCCAATCTTCAAAGTTCCATTTAAGTTTTTTTCTATACAAATTCAAAACAAAAGCATTTTTCCATGGGAAATCTTGTATAATTAATTCCAAAATTTTATTTCAAATCCATCTATACCCCTAGTTCATTTGTAACTTTTCAAAATCAAAGTTCTAATCACTCTTTTGCTGTTTATTAAAAAAAATTTTCAAAGTCCTTAACCTTGTATTGAAAACTTCTTTTGATAAGGATTGAAGGAAGCTAACCCAGTGATTTCATACTTGTTAATCCAAATGTTCCTACTAGCCACAAAACAGTTAACAAGCAATTTCCAAAAGGGATCAGAAAAGGAAGTATGCGAACTCATGTCCCATTGAAGGGCTGACCATAGTTTGAATGAGGTGGCTATTCCTTCATCTCCCAGAACTCTAAACCCTGTGGAGACAGCTGTCTTGCTATGAAGAGCAACTGTCTGGAGCACTTATGGGAATTCTCAAGTCCTTTCTTTGTCCAGAGAAGAATTACTTATCAGCTTTTCATTCCACTGTTGTGATCAATTCCATTTTTGTGAATCTGTCTTCAGTTTATCACCATCACACCCCAAAGTTCTGGCTTTTCTAGTTTAGATGTAAGATCATATTAACAGAGAACTGAGAATTGATAGCATTGAAGAAAACACTGTAGAATGTTTTGCACATCAGTGGCATTTCCAAGAGGAGTGTCAGACTCTGAAAGAAGATAGCAGGCATTGTGCCATGATTAAAGCCCTTCACTTTTAGTATTTGTGCTGACTTCACACACACGTACAAAAGGGACAGGGCTCGTGTTGTAACACTTTGCTAACCATCTTGATTTGGATGAGGGAATAAATGGGGAACTCATCAAATTTGCAGATGACACCAAGCTGGCAGGAATAGCCAACACTCCAGAAGACAGGCTTAAGATACAGAAGGATCTTGGCAAACTTGAACATTGGGCACTATCTAATAATGAAATTCAATGATGAAAAGAGTAAGGTTCTACATTTAGACAAGAAAAACGAAATGCACAGGTACAGTATAGGTGGTACCTTGCTCAATAGTAGTAACTGTGAGAGGGATCTTGGAGTCCTATTGGAAAACCATTTAAATATGAGCAGGCAGTGTGCAGCAGCGGCCAAAAAGCCAACACAGTTCTAGGCTACATAAACAGAGGGATAGAATCAAGATGACGTGAAGTGTTAATACCACTTTATAAAGCCTTGGTAAGGCCATACTTGGAATACTGCATTCAATTTTGATCACCACGATGTAGAAAAGATGTGGAGACTCTAGAAAGAGTGTAGAGAAGAGCAACAAAGATGATTAGGGGACTGGAGACTAAAACATATGAAGAACGGTTGCAGGAATTGGGTATATCTAGTTTAATGAAAAGAAGGACTAGGGGAGACATGAACATGATAGCAGTGTTCCAATATCTCAGGGGTTGCCACAAAGAGAGGGAGTCAAACTATTCTCCAAGGCACCTGAACATAGAAGCAATGGGTGGAAACTAATCAAGGAAGAAGCAACTTAGAACTGAGGAGAAATTTCCTGACAGTTAGAACAATTAATCAGTGGAACAGCTTGTCTTCAGAAGTTGTAAGTGCTCCAACACTGGAAGTCTTTAAGAAGATGTTGGATAGCTATTTGTCTGGAACGGTATAGGGTTTCCTACCTAGGCAGAGGGTTGGACTAGAAGACCTCCAAGGTCCCTTCCAACTTTGCTATTGTATTGTATTGCAGATTTTGACCCCTTCTCCTTGCAGAAATCTCTGTAAAGCATGAAACTTGGGGGAACTTTTTAACATAAAATTTCTAGAGCCAAGGTGGCGCAGTGGTTAGAGTGCAGTACTGCAGGCTACTTTAGCTGACTGCTAGTTCGGCAGTTCAGCGGTTCAAATCTCACCGGCTCAGGGTTGACTCAGCCTTCCATCCTTCCAAGGTGGGTAAAATGAGGACCCAGATTGTTGGGGGCAATATGCTGACTCTGTAAACCGCTTAGAGAGGACTGAAAGCCCTATGAAGCGGTATATAAGTCTAACTGCTATTGCTATTGCTATACTAATTTGAAAAATGGCACCAGAATGCTGTGTTCCCACAACAGCACTGTCCTTGGCAAGTTGAACCAATTTATTTCTGGTATATAAGTGAAATGGAAATGTTCAGTTAATTTCCCCCATGTTTTCAGTTTTAGACAAGACAAAATATTAAGTTAATTAGCTTGGTTTCCTCCTTTTATATGAAGTGAGAATAAAGGGACCTATAATAGTTGGAGTGGACAGTGATTCCCCCCCGCCCCGGATTTTAATACTGAAAAAAATGAAACAAGTTAAGATAATCACAGATAATTTTCCAAATGTTTCTGAGGACTTGGGAAATGAAAATGGTAATCGTAACACAGGGATCTTAAATGGAGAGTGATGGAGAACAATATATTCCATCTGTACATTGATTAGTAGTTAGCACCATACGTCATACCTCTTCCCTTTCTCATACAACTTATTCTCTTCTGCTTCGACTTTCAGGAACAAAATCATCCCAGGATAAAGTGGGATGAAAAGCACAAAATATTTTCAGGAATCCCAACAATATTTCACTCAAGATACTTTCAGAGTTCCAAATGGACCCTTGAATTTCTCACACCTTAAATCAACTGAGTATTCTCTATATTTTTGCAAACCCGATTCTAAGTTGAACCAAAACCATATTCCCATTGAAAGCAATTATGAGGTTATCTAGGTAACTCCTATTTAACTCCAACTTTATATAAATCATAATCAACCAGTTTAGTTATAAATACGGACATTGAGAGCATCATTTCAGTTCTGTCTCGTTATCTGATTTTTCTGTTGTTCACTTTTCAGAAGCATTTAAAAGATGGATGAAAGTCCAACACCTGCCGAACTGCGTACCTCACCTGATAGTGATGGTTCAGCAAAGAAAGGTAAAGGCAAAGGCAAAGGCAAAGCTAAAGGATCACCAAAAGAAAAAGGAAGTCCTAAGGGGTCAGCCAAAGAAAAAGGAAGTCCTAAGGGGTCAGCCAAAGGAAAAGGAAGTCCTAAGGGGTCAGCCAAAGGAAAAGGAAGCCCCAAAGGGTCAGCCAAAGGAAAAGGAAGTCCCAAAGGAAAACCAAAATCTCCTGGTAAGTGTAATATTATATAGAACTGAAGAAAGTTATTTGTCTTAAATCTAAATATGAACACAATCATATTCAAGAATGGATGAATGCAACTAATGCTTTGTCAATGTTTGTGTGCATTTATTCGAAGATTTTGGATATTCTTCCTTTCTTCTTCCTCCCTTCCTCCCTTCCTCCCTTCCTCCTTCCTCCCTTCTTCCCTCCCTCCCTTCCTCCACCCCTCCCTTCCTCCCTTCCTCCCTTCCTCCCTTCTTCCCTACCATCCTTCCTCCCTCCCTCCCTCCCTCCCTTCCTCCTTCTGTCCGTCCATCCGTCCATCCATCATCCATCCATCCATCCTCCATCCATCATCCATCCTTCTTCTCCCTCCCTCACTGGTTACTTTCAGAGGGGGCAGGCAACAGTCAGAAGGTTAAATGAATGGCTTTAAGGCGATCTGCACACCTGGAATCAGGACATCAACATCTTATGACAAACCAGACCAGAAACTATAGAGACCAGATAGCAGCGGGGACTGGAAATATTATGAATGGCTCAAGTATAGATAATACAATTTTAACTGAATCACAGGGAAAGGTCCATGCATCTTAGTGCCTCTGTGATGCTCCAGCTACTCCGTGGAGCATCACGCAGGCACTGTACGCACCATGCGTGTGCATGGAAGCGCGGAAGCCTTAAAAACACAGGTAAGGAGCTCGGGCGGGCATGTGGGTCCTCTGGAGCATCGTACCGGAACAGTATCCGGTGCTCCAGGCTGGCTCCGGTACGCCCATACCTGGGCGTACTGCCTGCAACCCACCACTGACTTCCTGCAACTGCAGCAGCTGCTATGAAGACTCAGAGGATTTACTGGAAAGGAAACCATGTCAGGCAGTAAAAAACTGATCCCAGAATACATAATGTGTGTAAGCCAAAAGTAGGGTGCTTTTATGTGATTTTATACCATTCTCTATTCATGCTCCATTCTGCTCATTTTTGAGGAGAGATTCTTCTTTGAATCAAGGTATTTCTTTCCCTTTGTGTTTTTATCTGTTGGAATAACAAATACACACACATGCGTGCGCGCACACACACACGTTTCCCTGAAAATAAGACCTCCCGAAATAATAAGCCCAAAAGGGCTTTTGAGCGCATATACTAAAATAAGCCCTCCCCCAAAATATTGCAACACAGCAGCAGCCATGAGGTGACTACTCTCACTCCCTCCTGCACCCCAAAATAATAAGATCTCCCTGAAAATAAGGCCAAGTGCCTTATTTTGGGGAAACACGGTATTTATTCTTAAAATTTTTATATACATATAATTTTATTACTTTTACGAAGAAATATGCAGCCATGAAAATAGTGATCAGAATTCTTGGGAGTCAGACAGCAAACAAGTGTAATAAATCATCATCACATCAAGATACTAGGCTATCCCCTGTGTAAGAAAACTTTTTATTTGTGTGATGGAGTGAGGGGGTAGTTTGTTCCTGGTCTGGGATTAGAAATTTATAAAATCAAGATTGGAAGAGTGTTTCTATTTCATTTTCTGTCATAATACTCAAACTCATCAAATAAAAGTCACTGACAAAATCAAATATTTCAGGTGAAGGACAGTACATAAACCCTACTAGTTTGGCTGAGCCGAGGTGGCGCAGTGGTTAGGGTGCAGTACTGCAAGCCACTTCAGCTGACTGTTATCTGCAGTTCAGCGGTTCAAATCTCACCGGCTCAGGGTTGACTCAGCCTTCCATCCTTCTGAGGTGGGTGAAATGAGGACCCAGACTGTGGGGGTGATATGCTGACTCTGTAAACCGCTTAGAGAGGGCTAAAAGCCGTATGAAGCGGTATACAAGTCTAACTGCTATTGCTACTGCTATTAGCATTACTAGGAATTTCAGCACATTAGCAGAGGATAATCCACACACAAAACACTGTGTTTGTTAAAAACACAAAGCATGCCCTACCTGGTTCAGAAAGATTTACATTAAAACCTCTTTGTCTTATTTCAGTTAAAAAAGAAGAGGAGCCTGATCTATCTATGGCAAGCATGGGTAAGTTCAATACTAAAGAAAACAAAAATAAGCGATAAAGTATGCATAATCATGCCAGCCATAAACAACATTAATGATCAACAAAAATATCTTCTTTATTCAGCCTCAGCGGAGCTAAGCACAAAAATCATAAAATTGCGTATCTTTGTCATAACATACAGCAACCTAAGATAGGCAAAATAAATCTCGTTTTCACAAGAAGCTATTCATTTTTTATAGTTAATTCCAAAATTTTATTGTGAAAGTCAATATTACAAATTTAACTGGACCTTTGACCAGTGGTGAAATCTACTTACCTTCACTACTGGTTTGCAAATGTGAGCGTGCACGTGCATGCGCTCGCCCCATTCACATGCACCACCTCCGTGCATGCACAGGACCTTCCATGTATGCGCAGAGCATCAAAAATGGACGTAATGATATCTGGGCAAGTGGACAGAGACTGCTACCGAGTGTTTACTACCAGGTCAGGCAAACCAGTAGCTTTTTTTATTACCAGTTCAGGCAAACAGGTCTGAACCGGTAGCATTTCACTCCTGCCCTTGACCCATTTATAATTTTCATAGATCAAATCTTATTTGGCTTCTTGTTGTTTATTTTAAATTCTTTAAGAAGGTGGAGATAATCTTGCTGAGGAATGCAAAATCCATTAAGGGAAGAGAAATGACAACTCAGTCCTGCAAAAAGAGCTAGTGTGAGAAAGAAACCCCAAATAACCTCGCCTGGTTTCCATTTGGTGTTAGAGGGATAGGGGCAGAGGTGGGTTCCTACTAGTTCGCACCTATTCGGTAGAACTGGTTCATTAAAACTACCGAATCGGCAAGAAGAGGTTCCACCAGTGGACCTGGAAAGCAGGCCACACCTACAGAAGAGGTTCTAACATTTTTGGAAACCCACCACTGGTCCTTGGATATGATTATTCTACACTATCATGCTCATGTTTATAAAACTCAGTGCCTCTGTGAAAGGTAAGGATGTCTCCTGCATTTGTGGTGCAATCAGAACATTGTGTGTGTTGAAGTTGTTTTAACGCAAACCAAAAATGCCTTTTAAAAAACAAGTTTACATCCTATTCTTATGCATGCCAGTACTCTGTGTGAGGTAATTTAAGGTGGTTCTGACAAGTGTCGTCGGCATCTTCATATCCAGTCACATGGGTGGCAAGCCACTCCCATCCAGTCACATGGGCAGCAAGCCACTCCCACAAAGGAGGCCACACCCACAGAGTAGGTTCGAACAATTTTTGAAACCCACCACTGGATAGGGGAGAACTCTGGCTAGTAGTATTCCTGTAATACTGTTGGAAGGCTTGAAGTTCCCTGGGACTGAAGTAGTTCAATTGATGATTTTATATCAAAATGTAGTTTTTTTGTAGCCTGAGTCTAAGATCCTCTTAATTAATTTAGTCAACCTTTTCTAAAGAACATTCTCAGGGAGCTCTAGATTTTTTATATGAAAAGAATCATCTATGGGAAAGACAACATTTAGTTTCCATTGAAGTCCATGGTTTCCTTAATAATACAGTTAACCAGATATACACATACACACTCATGCTTCAGGACAATATAAAGTCCTTCTGGAATGTAAAACAACCCTTTTCCATTTTCTTGGCAATTTATTCTTGTTTTACAATATCAGACGACTGGCCATAATTTCATTTTGATGTGACTACATTGAACGCAGGGTCATTCAAAACGTAGGAAAAGAGTATATTGAATTTATTGAGAAATACACTATCGTTTTAGAATGTTTGTGACATTGTGGAACTTTGGAGTGAATGCAGTAGTCTGTCTGTCTGTCTGTCTCCTCTCTTTCTCTCTCTCTCTCTCACTGAAGAAAATTTTATATTTTTTCAGGCCACCCAGAAATATTTCCCTTGGTCCTCACTGAAAAAACACAAGAAATATTTAACTGCTCTGCTGATATAGATGTAACAGCTGAAAATCCTTACAAGCTCATTAAAAAGGAAGATTATTAATGACATGAAGACAAGAGCTGCAATTTCTGACTTCCACCCTATCAAAAAAGTTATACTAGTAAGTTACCCTTCAAGGCACGTTGTATATAAAATTTTCTGTTGGAACTTGATGTGCTTGATTATATCAATTATTCTAGATTGGGGTTTTTGAGATTTTTGGATTAGAAATTGTCAGCTTAAACGAGCTGGTTAAAAAATGACTCCATATTGAAGAAGAGGATATCTATCTCTATTATACATGTTAAAAATAAATTCAAAAGCCAAAAACGTTGGACTATTAAATGATGGATAGCAACTGACATAGGGTCGAGATACAAATTCAGCCTCTCACCCCTCTTCTCTTTTCTCAGTTCTATTTGGAGGTTAGTATTTTTTTCTAATTATAAAAATCCACTTTTCTATATTCACTCAGGATTATCCTGGCGAAGAGCTCCTGCTAGTCTTTGACAGAGAATTAAATATGGACAAATCTTTTATCTTATTGCAACTGAAGAAGCAAAGGAAAACATTTTAAATGTAAGAGTTTGTTCCACTTATTTGGTGTGCATGATAGGGGTCAAAATAGTATTCTGAAGAGAGAGTAATATAAAGTGTGACAATGTAGTCTTTACCTCTATTTTTTTTTTAATCAATACATTAAATATTTAAAACCCTTACTATTTTCACCTCCATAGCCACCAGAGCCTGAGGAAGAGGAAGACGTTAAGGAAGGGGTGCCTGAAGAGGTTTATAAACCTCCTGTGCCCAAACCTTGGTTTCGCTTGGAAGTGAAAAGGAAATTGAAGAAGAATCAGTCAGGGAATCAACAAGGAGGGTAAGGAGATTTAATTTTATTAAGCAAAATCTAAGGGAGTAATCTCGTAATACTCTGTAGAATTAGATTCTAGCTTCAGTGGCACTGTGGTACTCAACTGCTTAGGAACTCATCAAATTTGGTACTCAATACATTTTGATGGGAAAATTTTCTCCCTTGTTGTTTGTTAGTTTGTGAGAACTTATTAGTGTTAGCTGCCTTGTGACTCACTGCATTATTCCTTATGAGAAAAATGTGGTACTTGTATTTTTTGATACTCATCGGGCCTCCTGGAACCAATTAACGATGAGTACCGAAGTACCACTGTATTTATATAAAGTTGAATGAACCTCTTGAAAATTTCAACACTTTGATCCCATAACAAGCAAACCTTGAGGAAACGGGAGAAAGGTCTATATGCATTTTTATCTACCTTTCAGTTGGAACGGGGCCGGCGGCGTCCTCGTGCACGCGTGCAGTGCACGCATGCGTACTAGCGCCTGTGATGCTCCAGCTGCTCCTGGAGGATCGCGCAGGCGCTGTATACATTCTGCACATGCGTGGAAGCGCAGAACTCGTCAAAACCGGGTAAGAAACACGGGCGGGCGGTGGATCCTTCGGCGTTCCTGGAAGTTACTTACTTCCGGGTTCGCCGACCAACCGGTTCGCAGGGACCGCCACGAACCGCCTGAAACCCACCCCTGACCTTTACATATTCCATTCTCCTTCCTTCCTTCATCCTTCCTTCCTATAATCTCTCTGTCTGTCTGTCTCTGTTTATTTCCTTCTTTCCTGCTCTTTTCTCTTCTCTCTTTTTCTCTCTCTCTCTCTGACTCTTTTTCTTTTTTGATAATTTTGTACTGTATTTACCTAGGCAAATATGGATTACTGTGCATGCCATTTTTGGAATAGTTGTTTAATAATCAAAATCACAAAATTCATTTGTGTTCTTTTCAAACTAATTTAGGAATATGGTCAATTAACTTCTAAATATCTATGCATAAACTTGCTGTTAATTGTATACTGCCTAACACAGGAAACCATGTGAATATATATATTATGTAGTTAGATTTTACTTCACAGAAAATTATAAGTATCTTTATGTACATTTATTATTTAAAAAGTTTTAAAATACAAATAGCAAAATTTCTTCTGGTATAAGGAGTATGTTGTCCTATACGATCTGAATGTTCAGTCGTTCTGCCCATGAGAGATAAGAGAAAAAAAATTCATTGCGATTCTTTTTAAAATTCCAATCAAATAACGCTACCTCCCTGATCATATGGACTATTATAAAGATAACCTCTTATGTCATATGAGCTGTCCTATCAATGCAGCATTTTAAATATAATATCAGATCAAAAGGAATAACAAAAAAGCCAAGCCATATAATGTAACCATCTGATCCTGACACCTAGGACTGACACTGCTCCAAAGAAATCCTTGCATTAAGAAATATTTTTATTGGACTTTCAGATTAAATATTTGATTTCTCGACCACACAAAGAATTTGGGATTCGGGTTAAGTTCCAAAACAGAAATGCGACACTTGATAAACATGCCTACGTGGAGTGTATGCCCTATCAAGACAAGTACTTCACCATTCGGCAGCTAGAGAAAGATATTGGCGTTCAGGTAGTTCCAGAAGAAGAAAGTACTGGAACTCAGACAAAATGGTATAAAACTCATAATTTAATTTTTGTTTCAAAAAGGGAAGAAAAATTGTGCCCTTTTTTTTGGGAGGGAGGGGATTTTTTTTAGAGGGAAGAGAATAACAACTTTTACTTTCTTGCACTTAGAAAGCATGTGTGTGAGAGATTTCAGATACTAATTTCATCTGTATTCTGCCTTTTGTCTATGATAGAATTCAGAACAATGTAATGGAGTTCTGAGTGTGACTACCCATTCAGTGGTTACTGATCACAGTCAGATTTACTTAGATTAAATAAGGTTGCTGTATCTTGTGAGTTCAGGGTCTGGCTCATGCCCAAGGAAATAGAAATGAGTCTTCAGCTGGGGATTCTGGAAATTGAAATCTAACCCATCAGGGGAGCATCAGACCAATAGATTTTTTTTGGATAAGCCATATGCTTCCCATAGTGATTTAGCACTAAAATGAAAACCATGCTTTAAAATCACATATCATCTTAAACAAAAGTAAACAAATGAACCAGTGGTGGGTTTCAAAAATTGTTCGAACCTACTCTGTGGGTGTGGCCTCCTTTGTGGGAGTGGCTTGCCGCCCATGTGACCAGTGAGTGGCTTGCCACCCATGTGACCGGATATGAAGATGCCGACGACACTTGTCAAAACCACCTTAAATTATCTCACACACAGCACTGGCATGCATAAGAATATGATGTAAACTTGTTTTTTAAAAGGCAACTTTGGTTTGCATTAAAACAACTTCAACACACGCAATGTTCTGATTGCACCACAAACGCAGTAGTCATCCTTACCTTTCACAGAGGCACTGAGTTTTATAAATATGAGCATGATAGTGCAGAATAATCATATCCAATCCAGTGGTGGGTTTCAAAAATTTTTGGAACTCTTCTGTAGGTGTGGCCTGCTTTCCGGGTCCACTGGTGGAACCTCTTCTAACCGGTTCGGTAGATTTGACGAACCGGTTCTACCGAATAGGTGCGAACTGGTAGGAACCCACCTCTGAAATGAACCCACAACTGATTGTGCTAAAAGAAAAAGGTGGCACCCATATTTCTCTCTTTTTCAATTAGATTTGCCTATGTTTCCTCAACCCTACAGCATCAACCAATACTGTGGAGTGGTTGTCAAAAATCTGCAAAATTAGTAGATGCTATAGGACATGGGTGTCAAACCCGTGGCGTCATGTGACGTCACGTGACGTATCGTGACGTTTTTCTGCTTCGCGGAGCTGGGGTGGGTGTGACCTGCGCATGATGCATCTGGCCCGCAAACCACCAGTTTGACACCTCAGCTATAGGACAAAAACATTATTTAAATTATGATATCTAGCCTTCAGTGTTGGGAAGTTCTTTTTTCCCTCTTTCTTTTTAAACAATGGAATTCATGTGCTTTAGGACTTATCCCAAAAATGCAACGACACAATATTACCCGAGAGAATTTTCAGAAAATGAAAAGGAGGTGTACTTGTCATCAGAAGAATTGAAATTGAAAACCTTTATCGTGTCTGTGGCTTTACGGTTAGTATTGTGCTCCACTAATGTAATGTGCTGAGATGCAGGCGATAATATGCAAATAAACAACCCCCCCAATACCCCCCCCCAAAAAACCCCAACATTCTATACCAGCGTTTCTCAACCTTGTCAACTTGAAGTCCAGACATCTTCAAGCTGACAAGGTTGAGAAACACTGTTCTACACTGCTTTAGTGACAGATGCAACTTTTCAGTATTCATTCCTTGTATTTGAGCAGTGCCAGTTCAGTGTGAGTTGCAGTTATTAAACTGATGAGACATCCCCTTTAGAAAAGGATCTCTACATAGCTCTGCCAAGAAGCTTGCTGGGGTGAGCCCTACTTCTGGTTTCCGGTTTATAGTAAGCATTGATAGATTCAGGTCCATTACTAATGAACATTTGCTACTAGAAGAGTGTTCGGAGACTACAGTTGGTCCAGAATGCAGCCGCGCGAGCAATATCGGGTGTACCTCAGTACACCCATGTTACCTATCCTCCGCGAGCTGCACTGGCTCCCTATTGGTCTCCGGACGTGCTACAAAGTGCTGGTGATTACCTTTAAAGCCCTACATGGCATTGGACCTGGATATCTGAGAGACCGTCTCCTGCTACACACCTCCCAACGTCCGATAAGAACCCACAGGCTAGGCCTCTTCCGGGTGCCGTCGACTGGACAATGCCATCTGGCGACCACTCGTGGGAGAGCCTTTTCTGTAGCTGCTCCGGCTCTGTGGGACGAGCTACCAGCAGAGATCCGGACCCTTCCCACTCTCGTGGCCTTCCAAAAAGCCACCAAAACCTGGCTGTTCCGACAGGCCTGGGGTTGCTGATTTTTAAATCAGGTCCAACCCCAGCTAAGCCACATGTATGTTGTGTTTTTTAAATTGTTTTGTTCTTTCCCCTATGTGTTATTTATTTTAATTGAAAGAGAAACGCCAGGTTGTCTGCTCAGATGGGGACACACCTTGACCAACTGCAGGCAATAACACCAGCAGTCCAAAATAGTGAGGGCTTTTGCAGGTACTCACATGCTTGGTAGGATAGCCCTACCATGCAAATTTTCCTCAGAACCCATTGGTGCCTAATGTAGATAATCTCTCAAGTATTTTAACCCCCCCCCCTCTCTTCCTCTCCCTCCCTTTACCTCTCCCTCCCTCTCTCTTTTTCCCCCTGGCACAGAGTTGAGATTGCACTGCAACAAAATGAAATCATGAATGTTTTTTTCGATGACTGGAAAGCTCTTGCGGAAGAGGAAAGTGGTTTTGCAGGTAAATCTGATGTTACCATGAAGGAATATCAGTCCTTTACAGATCTGCATTATCTCAAGGACAGAACTGTTAGCTGCATCTCCTGGCACCCAACCATTTATGGTAAGGTTTACAAAAAAATGCTTCATATTTACAACAATTGTGATGGGTATCTGGAAATTTTCAAAAGGTAGTGAGTGGCTGTTGTATTTTATCGATTCTGTTTTCTGAAAAAGAAATCAGGAAGTGCACTGAGAAAAACATTTGAAATATTTACCAGATAATTTATAATACTGTGGAATTGGAATCACTGTCCTAACTAGGCAGAAGTGTTGGCTGATTGTGAATACCTCTTCTAAACATTTGATAAATACTGAGAGCAGTTGTCATGTAAAATCTGGAGATAGCCTTTTCTAAAAGAGTGGAAAACTTTAAATTTTGGGGATAAGCAAAATTTTTGTTGTTCTAAAAACATTTTGTTGTTCTAAAAAAAAATCAGAAAAAGAGAGGAAAAAGGTGGATACAATAAGCTTCCCAAAAGTATTGCCTATGACTGAAAAGCTTAACACTGGCTCAAGCAGTGCACCAGTGATGTATCATATCTCCAAGCCTTTCAACCATGACTGTATAACAATTGTAAATAAAAGAGGAAGGGAGGGGAGGGGGGAAGGGAAATGCAAACTTCACCGCAATAAAGATTTCTCTTTTCTACTATCCTGAATATATGTGTGTGTGTGTGTGTGTGTGTGTGTGTGTGTATACACACATACACACAACAAACATATATATTCCCGTGTAAGATTGAGATTGTCTTGGCAACGTTTCAGTGAGGTCTCACCCGCCATCCTCAGGCTGGTGTTTTGGGCTTAAAGTGTGGTCGGAGCTGCCGTCTTTCTATAAATCTTGGTGGGGGCTGGCTTTGTTTCAATAAGTGGATTGATTGGATGTGTGGCTTTATCATGATTGGTAGATTGGTGCTGATTGGTGCTGGCTGTGTGTCCGTTGTTGTTTTGTGTTGTAACGGCCTGGGTGGTGGGTGGGGCTCGTTTGTTGACTAAGGCTGGTTTCCAGATGTCTGGTAGGCGGGAGGTATTGTCACATTTATTCATGGGGGGGGGGGTGTCTCTATTTCGATAACTTCCATAATTATTCTCTTGTTGAAGTGTTCAGTTTTGGAGATTAACCTGGTTCCTTCAAAATTAATTTCTTGACTGTGTGCCTATTGTTCTTTTGTGTTGTAACACAAAAGAACACACAGCCTGTACCTCAGCCACACAGGATGTTACAAAACAGCCGACTAATCTGCAAACATCAACTCCATCAACTAATCAAGAGGTTACAACACAGCCAACGAATCCGCCTACAGCAACAAAGCCAGCACTCCACACACACACACCAATATTTATAGAAAGCAGCTCCGGTCAGGCTTTGCTCGCACAAGCACGAAGTCAAAGGCACCAGCCTGAAGATGGCAAGTGGGATCATCACGTCGAAACGTCGCCAAGATACTCTCAATCTTACACGGGAAAAGACCTGAATACTTACACTGGAAAAGACCCGAATATGCCAAGATATATGTATTGTGTCACAACCCCTGGTATGCCCAAATATGGGAGGAAGCATACTACTTCCTTTCTCTGTCTATCGGCTCATCAAGAGACCATCCAGACAGAAAGCCATTATTTTTACTGTTGCCTTTGTTACATTTGTGTTGCATTTGTGCTGATAAATAAATATTTATTTATCAGCACAAATGCAACACACACACACACACACATATATATACACATACATATATACATACACACACACAGTACACACACACACAGTACACACACACATATCACACACACACATATACATACACACACACATATACATACATACACACATACAGCACAGAAGGCAGCCCTCCTTCCTCAGTCATTTCAGGGCTGCTCAGGCTGCTGAGGATAAAAGGTGACCGCCCTCACCACCTTCTGCACCTTAAAAAAATTAACACACCCCCCCCCCTGAAAGAAACCCTAGCCATTTTTCGGAGGGTCAAAAGAAAATAAGTCTGGGTCTTAGTTTCTGGGTAACATGGTATATTGTCTTCATTCAGGAATAATTGTTGTAGCAGTGACGGAACGGCTCTCTTTTGAGGAACGAGTAGCCCAATCTGGGAAATTGCTCTTATGGAAAGCCCCAATTCTCTTCTGGAGTTTGCTGACCCAATTCATCCTCAGGTATTCTCTGTTTGTTTGATGACTTTATTTCTGAACATTGTTTAACCAACAAAGAGACAAATGACTTTACTTGTGAAAATGGTCTTCGGGAAAATGGTGTCTCGATCCTGTATGGTGTTCAAATTGATGAGCTCTCCCTCTCCCCCCAATGTTATTTCTAGTTGATGCTGGAGTGCCCTGAAGATGTTTATTGCTTTGAGTTTTCTCCAAATGATCCGAACATCATTGTTGGAGGCTGTCTGAATGGACAGGTTAGCAATTGGAATTGTATACCTCTTTCTCTCTCTTTCTCTCCTTTAAAGTGAGCATTGAACTATATGTTTGTATACATTGTGTTATAAGTTACGCTCTCTCCCCCAGTTTTTCCTAATAATATTAATGGCATTTTATAAAAATTGAGATAATCTGGGCTGCAGATGACCAAACATGCTCTCAAATTTCCAAAACACATGGTCCACATAATAGAACTGTGATGATAACAGAACTGTGAATGTCACTACTATATTTCCACATCTGGAGTTAAGTCTGCTACTTTCAACTTTTATAACTTCTACCTTTCTGATATTGAAACCAAAAAGGCCTTCCTTTCTTGCCTACGCATATAATCCTAGCATTGTAATTTCTTACAGTCAAGAAAAGCTCTTTCTTAATCTCATTAGAATTTGGGAAATGTATAGTCTCAGCACAATTGGAGGGGGATATTCATCATGGGGGGGGGGGAATATTATGTAGAAGAGATGTGTTTCGAACACCTCTCCTGCACTTGATTTGTCAAATCTGTTGTTCTACTCCAATGCCAGATTGTGTTGTGGACATTTCAGAATATGAGAAAGTTTTAAAAATGCCCAAGTCGCACCTCTGCTGGCACAACAGTTAACGTGTGGAGTATTCCATACTTATTCTTCTTCCCTGCTGTCAATTACTCCTTACTTACTCCTAGATAAATACCTGTATTGTATGGCAGTGATTGTAGGCAGTGTGAGGCAAACCTTTTTTGGCTGCCACGCCAAAAGCAGGGGGAGCACAGGGGTTTGTGCACCAGCGTGCGACACCCATAATGCTATGCGTGTGTGCACACCCTAGCGCATGTGCATGCGCGCAATCAGCAACACACATACACTGTTTTTCCCCACTTTTTTTTCGCCTTCCCCAGGTTTCAGAGGCTTTCTAGGAACCTGGGAGGGCGAAAACAGCTTCCCCCCCCCGGATGCTCTCTGGAGGCTCTGGAGCTTCCTTGAAGCCTCCGGAGGGCAAAAAATGGACCTACGGGTAACCCGGAAGTTCGGGAATGGTGACTTCTGGTTTGTCCGTAGGGCTGATGTTCAGCCTCCAGGCCTTCAGGGGCTTCCTAAAGTCTCCAGAGGGCGAAAAACAGACCTACGGACAAACCGAAGTCACTTCCTGGTTTGCTCGTAGGCCGGTTTTTTGCCCTTTGGAGCTTCAAGGAAGTCTCCGGAGGGTGAAAAATGGCCTCAAAAGGCTGAAGTCAGCTGGCCAGCATGCGCTCTGGCCAGCTTACAGGGCAACTCCTCGCGTGCCCTGACAAATGGCTCTGCGTGTCACCTGTGGCACGGGTGCCATAAGTTTGCCATCAGGGGTCCCTACACCTCCTCCAAGAGGGCTAAATAGAGATTAGGAGTTTTCACTTGGACTTTCAAACAAACATAAGTTTCACACGTTCAGCCTAAATCGACTCAAAGCTTTGCTTCAAACCGTGGTTTCAGAATAAGGCAGAAAATCAAGGGTTGGATCTATGGTACTATTATTTATTCATTCATTCATTCATTCATTCATTCATTCATTCATTCATTTATTTATTTATTTGACTTATATACCGCTTCATAGAGCTTTCAGCCCTCTCTACGGTTTACAGATTTTTAGCAAATTGAGTCAGCAAATTGCCCCCCATCTGGGTCCTCATTTCACCCACCTCGGAAGGATGGAAGGCTGATCAACCTTGAGCTGGTGAGATTTGAACCGCTGAACTGCAGATAACAGTCAGCTGAAATGGCCTGCATACTGCACCCTAACCACTCGTCCCACCTCGGCTATTTAAACGAATCTCAGTTTGACACGACAGAAAAACATGGTTTATTTAAAAACTGAATGTTTTAAACCTTATGGCTCTTGGGACAGGAGAGGAAAATCTGAAACTTGAATATCTGTGCCTGTGTTACAAGAAATAATGACTTTATTATTATTATTATTATTATCAAATAATGACAATAATGTTTGAGTGCCTCAGCCATCCCCTGCCCCAGCCAATATATTTTCCTTATTTCCTCCCACTGACGATGGCAGATGCATCATCAATTTCTGTGAATATTAAAAATCCTTATACTTTAAAGAAGCATTTATTTATTTGTTCATTAAACTTCTATGCCATCCATCTTGCCTATAAGCTTTGTTTTGGTTTTTAAAAGAGTGATAGCTGGTTTCTTCCTAAGTGTTAACAGGTCATGTTCAATTTTTAGCCCAGTTTCATGCTGGAACAACAAATGGGAAAGGAGCCACACTTGGTGAGGTACTGTGCAGTCTCATCTATAGAATACGGCCATAAATCTATAATAACGGATATACACTGGCTGCCAGATTTTTTTGAGGTAAGATTCAAATATTATGCTTTCCTCTTGAGCCACTAAGGGAAAGAAACCCAGAAACCACCAGACTTGTTCAGTCTTCTTATTTCAAGAGGTGGCTATTGTGAAAGCAAAATGAGAGAAGATCCAGCTATGTGCTGTTTTGAGGAAGTATTGGATACAAATGTAGCCTATATGCCTATATTTCATAGAATATTTAATGGGGCTTGCAAATCATAGGTTATGACCCCCTCTGGGGTATCATAAGCAACTTGGAGGGGTATCATGTAAAAAGGAGCAAACCCTATTGGACTTGTGAAGGAAATGGGCCATCAAACCTGGTCTTGATTTGTTTGGACAAGGCTAAGCTAGTTTTGAGAAAAGCTTAAAGGAATGGTACGTTCATAGATTGTGGCGGTATTTGCTTATTTTTCTTTAGTTTTATGGGGTGAGATTTTCATAAATTTACTGATCACTATGGGAGTCCCAGAAAATTCCTAGATTGCGGTACTAGAAGAGGTCAAAAGAACCTTACATCAGATCCACACGCCATCATGGAAGCTCCCTTTGTATCTTCAAAGTCATCACTAGCTCACCCCTCCTCCAAACAACTTCCATACGTTTTGAGATCAACCAGATGACATAGTGTTCTCTCTGCTTCTTCAGATTCTTGAAACAAAAGTTGGTTTATAAACCTAACAAATAAATACTTAAAATACAGACCCTGTGTCTCAATTTGCAATAAATAACAACCCCAGCATTATTTATTCCTGTGGAATCGAAGGGCTGATTCACAAGAACATTTCTTTCACATGGTGTGGAATAAATGTTGTAGAAGAAAAATTACATGTGTATAATTTCAGAAAATTTGTAAAGCAGTCAGATGATTTTCATTTGGGTCCAACCACAGTGGTCACTAAGTATGTGCAGTATGTTCACTTTTTATTTTCTCACCTGGGAATTGATGTTACTATTATTGTACTTTCTACTAAAGTAAGGCGATCAGACAACCAAGAACAATTGGCTGTTTAACAAATTAGCAAGCCTGTTACAAAACTGGTGTTTTTAAATATGGTCAATGAACATGAATGTTTCTAGAATATTTGGACAAGGATTTCTGCTTTCTTTTAATTGGAAATATTGTGCAACCTTTAATAAACCTGGGATAATGCAATACCTGGCCAAAAAAAAAAACACAATCTCTACATTTGAATGTTGAATGTTGATTTTATTTATGAGTCCCCTTCGGGGGAAAAGGGCGGCTCACAACTCAACCAGGGAAGGGGGATACAAACAGAAAATTAAAACGACACAAAAACAATACATAATTTAAAATACACAACAGTCATACCAATTCGAGACGGGGGCAATAGTTCTTTAGCCCCAGGCCTGTCTGAACAGCCAGGTTTTAAGGGCTTTGCGGAAGGCCTGGAGGGTGGTGAGGGTTCGAATCTCCACGGGGAGTTCGTTCCAGAGGGTCGGAGCAGCCACAGAGAAGGCTCTCCTCCGGGTAGTCGCCAGTCGACCCTGGCCAGCGGATGGAATTCGGAGGAGGCCTAATCTGTGGGATCTAATCGGTCTAGTGGAATTGGCAGCAGGCGGTCTCTCAAGTACCCAGGTCCAATACCATGAAGGGCTTTATAAGTGACGACTAGCGCCTTGAAGCATATCCGGAAACCAATAGGCAGCCAGTGCAGCTCGCGGAGGATAGGTGTTACGTGGGTGAACCGAGGTGCACCCACGATCGCTCGTGCCGCTGCATTCTGGACAAGCTGAAGTTGCCGAATGCTCTTCAAGGGCTGCCCCATGTAGAGCACGTTGCAGTAGTCCAGTCTAGAGGTCACAAGGGCACGAGTGACTGTTGTGAGGGCCTCCCGGTTCAGGTAGGGACGCAACTGGTGCACCAGGCGAACCTGGGCAAATGCCCCCCTGGTCACAGCCGACAAGTGGTGTTCAAAAGTCAGCTGTGGGTCCAGGATTGCGAACCCTGTCTGAGGGGCGTACTGTTTGACCCCCCAGCCTGAGAGATGGAACACTTGGCCAATTAGTAGGAGGGAAACACACCAGCCACTCGGTCTTATCTGGATTGAGTACAAGCTTGTTAACCCCCATCCAGTCCCTAACAGCCTTGAGGCCCTGGCACATCACGTCAACCGCTTCACTGAGTTGGCATGGGGCGGACAGATACAGCTGCATATCGTCCGCATACTGATGGTATTTTATCCCGTGCCGTCGAATGATCTCACCCAGCGGCTTCATGTAGATATTAAACAGGAGGGGGGACAGGACCGACCAACACCGACTGCGACCTGTCCGAGAGGTAAGAGGAGAACCACCGTAGGACAGTGCCTCCCACCCCCCCCCCCGCAGTCATCGCAGAAGGATACCATGGTCACAGAAGGATACCATGCCTCCTCCAACTTCTGAGTTTGCCCATCCTGGAACATCTATCTCTTTGTGGTGGGTTTTTTTAAATTATTGTTATTTTCCTGTTTCTAATATGAAATGGTATTTTGCTTGATCTTTCTTAGGTCAACAGGATGGGTACTGTTTTTGAAAACAGAGCTGGAATTTCTGTGCAGCTGATGACCTGTTCACCAGACTGGTAATATTTTATTCAAAAAAATATTATATGAAGATACAGTTATACAATATGTCTGCATGTTCCCTCCTCCTATTAGATCTTATGTGTCCAAATTAGCAAAAATATTCTATATTCTTATGTCACTGTTTCCAGTGATTTGGTCAGAGGGGTATGATTTAAATATATCTTCAAACCTGGATTGCAATGATGTCAAAATTGAGAGGTAGGATATAAATAATCCATTGTTTCTTTGATTTCACAACTTTTTCTTGTTCTTTTCATATTTTCCCCAGTCCATTACCATTTTTTTTTGTT
Organism: Thamnophis elegans; assembly: GCF_009769535.1. Lineage (NCBI taxonomy): Eukaryota > Metazoa > Chordata > Lepidosauria > Squamata > Natricidae > Thamnophis > Thamnophis elegans. The sequence goes on along the minus strand of NC_045545.1, from coordinate 16,157,773 downwards.
AAGCAGATACCAATTCCAATTCAAATACAAATAGAACCAGTGACCATCTTAATGTTCTGAATTGCCATTTGAACAGTTCAAAGAAATGTCACTTGCAAAGTTCAATTGTACTAGAAAAAAAGATCAGTCAGTGTAGGGTGATGCAAAAAAAACCACCCCAGATACTGACTGAGCAAATGTGATTAAAGTCCTACTCCTTTTTTACATGACTCATATAAAAAGGCAGAGGTTCTATCATCTGGTCATGGTGACCATGACTTTTTTGATCCTTCCTTGCAGACATTCTAGTTATGGAACATTGTTTCTTCTTTTAGAGAACAATTGGGGTTTTTTGGGGCAGAAACATTTGCACCCTTGCAGCTGAGTTTAGAGTCTTTCGTAACTTTTAGTCTTATAGAGCCAATGTTCAAAAAAGTTGTTTAAACCATTGAGTCCAATCTCTATTCTGGGTAACTGAAGCGCCCATGACAGATGGTTTTCAAGCTCTACTGAAACTTAGTAGTAGCATCTCACCATTGGGATCTGGTTTTCAACTTCTATTACTGCCTGAAAGTGTTTTGTTTTCTAAACATTTGAGCAGAGTACTTATTTAAAAAATCCTAAAAAGAGAGATCTAATGATTGGGTAATGTTTCACCCTTCCATTGGTACCAAAACAGCTGCCTAAGTGAAGAAACTTTCAAAGCTGGCTTACACTCACTTTGTTCCACTTTCCAGTTAAACTTATGTCTGCTCCAAATTGACAGCAGTTTACATGTCATAGAGGGCAAATCACCAGGGGACCTGGTAGCCTTTGGGGTTCTAGGTCCTGCTTAGAACCACAGAAACAGCAGCCCCAGTGTCAGTAGTCAGCATGATCATTAGCTGCTGAAGGCCAAGACCTCAGAAGGACCCATTCCTAGTTCTGATGCACTGCTGCCATTGAGGCTGTCATAGGCACTATCTATGGCTGCTTGTTCCTGACATCTCCTGCCTTCACTTACCCATTCTGACAAATGTTCCTGGAAGCAGTCAAAGTACTGCTGAAAGCACCCAAAACAATGCTCGGTCTGGACATCCTATTCACGTACTGGTCATCTGATACCAATGTCATCTTAAGCATTAAATATTGAAGGAACTACCTAAATGACTACATGAGGCATGAAGCATCTGAGGATGAGCAAAGGTCCTTTCAAAAACACCACTACTATGCCATCCTCTTAAATAGTGCTACTAGACATGACCTGTAAAAGTCTGGATGACTGTACATGGAAGAAAGAGATTAAAATAGATCCCCTCTTATCTGCTGCCATCTTATATTCATCTGACATTTTGCAATTCAGATTTCTTAGCCCTGCTCTCATAATGTGAGACTGATTGAGGAGGAAAGGAATTATTGTGGGTTCCCGGGTCTTGAGACAATAGCCTAGAGCAGTGATGGCTTTTTCTTATGGTTTGCCAAAATTGCACGCGCATGCATTATCGCACACATGCACGTGCCCAATCTCACTACCAACCTGTGCATGTGCACGAGACCCTCGCCATGCATGCACATGCATCCCCTTCCCAAGCTCCGGGGGCTTCCCTGAAGCCTGGGGAGGGCGAAAAATCAGCTGACTGGCGTGCTCATGTGCGTCGGAACTGATGGCTGGCTTGCCACCAAATATGGCACGTATGTCATAGGTTCGCTATCACTGGTTTAGAGTGCATTAAAGACTGGTTGGTAGGCCATAATAAAGACTATTGATATCCTTTCTGATTGTCAAACATCACAGCATAATTCTTTTTCTTGTATCTACTTAGTTTGGATACTGATTAGATATAGTAGAAATTGCTCAAATACTCAGTTTACATACAAAAGAAACCTTGCACTCTTCCAGTTTTAATGTTATTCCCATCTATCTAGCACAATATACATTTGGGATCTCCGAGCTTACAGACCTACCTTACAATCTTCAGCTGAGAAGAAAAAGGAAGAGGGCATTATTAATGTTCCACCTGATGTGCCTACCACCTTCAAACACCTAGACCTTGCCTGGAAACCTATCATAAAGGTACAGCAGAGACGTGCAGAGAACTTTAAAGAATGATTAAGCTGTAGGGGAGATGCATCCTCAACCTAATGTTTAGTCTTTTCATCTTCTCCCCTAAAAGATGAAATTTGATATTCATATAGGAATATCTTGAAACATTGCTACAATGGAAGATCGTGTGATCTCCATATGCCAGAAATCGGGAAGCTGAATCTTACTTTCCCAAAGGCATCGAGAAAGTGAAAGCAATGCAAGAAATTGCCAGATGGGGTGGATATTTTTTTATAAAACAATTAAAGATCGCTTTGTATAATTGTTTTATAGAACCCAGGGATAACAGGTCATCCAGTTAATTGGTTTTTTGTCAGTTTAAATCTAGAAACAAATTGGAAAAAACTCAATGGAAAAAATTCAACCTCCCCCAAATTGAAATGTTCTCCATGCATATCACCAGAAATCTAACTTAGTGGACATATGGAGAATTTAATTTAATTGTCACTTTAAAATATGCAAAAGGATACATTTTCTTTCAATTCCACACGGTACTAGATTATTCTTCAATATCTCAGTTGATGGGTATTTTGTTTGAAAAATGCAGCATTTTTTTCAATTTTCAATTGTGATTATCCAATAGGAAAAAGGGAGGGGAAATTCCTATTATTGGAAGTGGTGTTTTAGCCCTCCATTTTTGAAAAATATCTAGGCAATTCCACATTGCAGCTTTAAGCTACTTCTGTCCCATTTTTTTGTGCCAGCTGGATTCTAAGCCTATTTAAGAAAGTTCAGCCCTGCTTGGAGCACTGTGGTGGTGCTATTCTCACAAAGGATCAAGACCACAGAATAAGTATTAGTTAAACTGATTTATGCCTATGCACAAGAATCTACTCAACAAATGATCAGCACTAAATTAGTGCTAGATAAGAATTAACAGAATTCAAGAGGGGTTGAACTTAGACTATTTATAAGAACATAATGACTCCAGGCTGATTCCTCTTTTGACACCTGACGTCGCCCTTAGGCTCAGCCTGTCCTATTACAGATATACAAGCATTCAGTCTGGACTACCAATTCCTGTAGTCCTCATTGGACAGTTTCCCTGAGGCTGTTTCTCCCATCTTCCATGGCAGGAAAGCAACTAGAAAACTAAATGTTGTTTATAAAATTAAAATATTAACATGTCAATACACCCAGGAATCAGCTTTAGAATAAACATTTTTTCTTGTATTTTCCCTAATCTCTACTACAGCTAGAATGAAATTCATTCTAGTATATCACTTATAACATTTACCTAATATAAAGGGAGCTATGAATTTTTAAAAATACATTTTGGGTTGGGCTTCTTTCATTCCTATTATTCTTTCTCGGGGGTATCCTGTCCACTTCTTTTTAAGGCAGTTAGTTTAACGATGATGAAGTTAAAACCAGTCCACCAGGATAAAGTTAATCATTAAAAAATCTTGTACCATGTTTAATGAGCTCCTTAAATAATGTTTTAAGAAGATTAGATAACAAGTTTTGTGTGTTGTTATTGCAAGAGAGTTCTCTAACTCATATGGCTTGGTCATGCCCATTCATGACATTTTTGGTTTCAAGTTATTACTTATGTTAAAACTTTGTTTTGTTGAACGTTGAATGTTTTCTTTCAAAGCCAACAATATTTTTATATGAGTTATATAACACATATATATTTGTGACCTTTAATTGATGTGAAATATCTTTTTTTTAAAAATACAGTGCTATAATATCTTTAAATGAAATGCACCAAAAATAGCTTTATCTTAACAGGAAATAGCCAATCTTTATTACAAGAAAAATAATTAAACGGTTACTAATCTTAGAAGATTTAATAGCATTAAATTCTTCAGAGTTTGTCCTTTCATACTGTTTTAAATATATTGTTAAAAATGGAAACAAATCAAGGAGTCAGATGCTAATTACACCATCAAGTAATAGTATCTATGATTATTATGAATTAGGAATCATAAATTATCTTAGAATAATATTGTTTGGTTTGTATTCTATATTTGTAACCCAAACACTATGTTTTTAAAATAACTGTGTTAGCATAAATAGGTTTTTGGTATTGTTTTTCAATGAGCATATCTGTTTTTTTCCATTATGCATCTTGTTAAACAACTTTTCTAAAATCCTAAACCAGATCAGTCTGCCCAAGGCAGATACAAGTGCTGAATATAGTCCAATAAGATTTAGCTTCAGAGAAGAGCACTATCACACCAAAATTCAAGGTAAACAATTTTTATGTTTTGGGGAAATATATCAACAATTAGCATAATTTGTAACAGTGTAGCAGAGTGAATAGCGAAAGAGAAAAATCTTACCCAAATGATTAATATGGCTTCCTAATAGAGACATTTACTGCAACATGACAGAGGTACAAAAGACACAAAGGTTGTGTTTGCATCGGTGCAATTCCACACTCATCATTTGACCCTTGAGTCCCTCTGTGGATGCTTCCATTTCCTAATAAATAACAATAATTATAAGGTGTGATGAAAAGTGTACCTGTAAAGGAGTTGGGGAGACTTTCGGCATCACAGAGCTTTCCCAGATAGAGGACCAATCGACACACTATATGTAGTTGAAGAGGCTTTTATGTTATATGTGTTGTGTGTGTGTGTTTGTCTGATAATAAAAATTTTATTTAAAAAACCCTCTAGGAATATAAATTGTACTTAATATTATCTACTAGATACAAGCTCAATAAAACCAAAGTTCATAATCAAGATCCAATCGAGTTCAATCCTTTATTTGCTTAGACCTAGTGGACAGAATCTTGCCAAACTCAAGCTATAAGCATTTAATTTACTAAATATACCATGGAAGATGCTATAGTATGGCAACTCTGAACCAATTCCCTACTTCCCCATCCACTCAGGACTGTGCAGTCTCTTAATCTGGTCCTCTATCTCGGAAAGCTCTGTGAATGACTTAGACTAGGAGCATCATAACAGCCGAGTTTGGAGTTTGGAACCGTAGAAGATTTATGTTTGGAGTGTGTGCAGCAGTGACGGTTGCAGGGAGAGCTGGACCATGTTGAGCTAGAGGCATGCCTGCTGTGGGCGGAACAGCGCTCGCCAACACCCCCTCTCCAGCCAGGCAGAGCGTCCATGCACTGACCTAGGGGTTCCCTAATGCCAAGCCGCAGGAGCTGGGAGCAGGCAGAGCGCCACATGGCTTGGTGCCTTAGGGATACCCCCTAGGTCAGTGAATGGCGCTCTGCCCAGCTGAGAGGGGTTTGCCGAGCGGTTGCTCGTGAGCTTGGTCACCTCATGGCTTCACTCCTGAGGCTGTGCCAACTCTCGGGAGCCAGTTCGCAAGGAGCACTGCCCGGCAACTCCCCCCCCTGGCCAGGCAGAACGCTAGTCCCCAATCTAGCAGTATCCCGAAGGTGGCAAGCAATGTGAGTGCCTTCCCCCCCTCCCCGGCTGCTGCGGATTGGTGCCTTCAGGATACCACTATCGATGAGCGGTACTCTTCCTGGCCATAGAGGAGGTTGTCCAGGGGTTTATTTTCAGGTGGGCTTATATTTTTGCCCACACGAAAAATGTGGCAAGGCTTTAGTTTCAGGACAGGTTGTATTTTCGGGAAACACAGTATAATTTCAAGTCTCTTTTCAATTCTCTCTGTACTTATTACAACTTTTGAATTTCTAAGAAATTCTTTGCAAAGTTAGTGCCTTTTCTTCTTCACATGTGCCATTTTCCAGGTTATAACACTGCCAAACATCCAAGACTTTTTTGGTTTCAATCAAATTCAGTGGAGTTTTTCAAATCAAAGCTTTCTCTTTCCTTCAAAGGAACCTGTATAAACAAACGTTTTCCACTGACCCTTTCAGTAAGCAAAGCTTATAGCTTTAGATATTGCTAAACCTCTGGCAGTGTTACCTCTTTTCCCATCTGTTTTTGCCTCTCTCTGTAAAACCAAGTTCTGAGAGAGGTAAAAAATGTTTAAAATTACACTCTGTCCAAGCCTTACGAGAGAAGAAGCTTTTATCCACGAATACAAAAAATGGAAAAAGTATAGAGGAAGAATGAAAAGAAGAGACCAGTCCTTTAAATGTAAGAGGCATTTGTAAAAAGCCATCCATATAAAAAATAAACAAAGTTAAGGTAGAAAAGATAACATGATAGTCTTAAACCAGGGTTAATTCGCCACTTATTTTCTTCTGTCTTCAATTTTATTTAAATTCCAAGACTTTTGGGTATTCCCTTCTCTAATAAAAATTTTTCTCAACATTTCGACACACTCCTGTACTGCTTCTGTTTTAGAGGTTTGTCCCAACCTCCTGCAGCCATTTTGGCTGCTTCTCTTTAGCTGGCAAAAGAGCTTTCTCCTGGATCAATCAGGGGCTTTGCAATGCCCCTGAGATCAGCAGGACATGCTCTTCTCTATCACTCTTCCTTCAGAACAGTTTAGGACCGTCCAGGAACAGAGATATCGACAGCAATCCTGGAGCCCCAAGATTCCATGTCGTGTCGTTGCAACATCAAGCCCTGCCTTCCATATTCCTAGAGTTTTGTACCTAATGGTTAATTATTGTGCCACACTCAGAATCGTCCCGAGTCCAGAGTCACACACTTCAGATAGGTAGCTCTCTAAATTTGATAAATAAATACATAATGCAAAGTATTTTATAAGTCTTCTAAACTGAAGATTGAAGTTTCTTCATTTTTGTCTCTGCCAGGCCAGGAACCCATGAGCTTCCCGGAAACATTCTGCTAGTAAGCCCTCAGTTTATGCAGAGCTATTTTTGTAGTTGAATAAGAAAGTTAATCAGTTTCCCATTCACCTATGCCATTTTAAAAACACCTCTCTTCCCCCAGTCCTCTAACTTGCTTTGATGAATGAGAAAAATAATTCATTATGTAAGTTTTACTCACAGTCATCTTATTCCAATTCTTGGTAGACAAAACATCTCTCCCAAACAAGCAAAGCAAAGAGGCATCCATAGAAAAAATTCCATATGCGGAGATTCAGGGCTCAATGATGAAACCTCTTAAGCTGCTGGAAAATATAAACACCAGCTTTTTTGTTGGAACTGAAGTAAGTTTTTCTTTGGGATGAAAATTGATTGCTTATCTTCAGAAAGATGGGAGGATTGGAGAATGCTGGACAGAATAGTTGTGAGCTGATCAATGAATTCCTATTACAAAGCAGCAGCATTAGGAAAATGAGTTATTGTGAATCTATTTATACAGGTCCATAGATGGGTTTGATTACCATTGCTAGAATTCAGCACAGGGTTAGATTCTATTTGGCTGGGTTTTCTATAAATAGGAGTTGTGTTCAATAACATTGCTCAAAACAGTCACCCTGGATAAAAGTAATTGCTGCCATTATAATGCTATTGGAAAATCTAAGGCAAGTGACGTTATTATTGAGCTTATAAAACTCCCATTTAGAATATGCATTTTATTGATGCATCAACAAATACACAAATTAGCAAAGAAAGCAAGAAGACAAAATGATGGTACATTTGGATTTTTCTGGTTAGGACTGTACAATTGGAAATTTGTGGAAATGGTTTTTATAAGTGGTCACTAAAGATCAGCTTCTGGTCACACTGGATCTCATATTTCACATGAAAAACCAGGGGCAATATTGTTTTAGATCAGCCAGATCCTTTCTTGGGAGTGGGCAGGAGATTCCCCACTTTGATTTATCAAGACATATGTCTTTGTAGCAAGTATGGTTTCTCTCTCTGTTTCTGAAATACCTTTGCTAGCCTGCCTGACAGTCTCATAGGAAACTTAATTTTAATCTACTTTAGTTCGACTATTGTAATTGGTCTACTATTAATTTAGTAGACTAGACTGGATAGTTGGAATTCCATCAGTAGGTTCTCTGCATGAAAATAGAGACTAACCATGCAAGAAATGTAGTGCAAAATGTTTTGTCAGCATTCGTTTAAAAGCCTTTATTCTAGTATCAAATATTTCATATTCTGTGAAATGATATAATTTTTGCTGTATGCGGAATCTACATTTCATTATCACAATGCAAAGAATTAATAAAGAAGACCGTTGTCTATTTTTTTTTAAAGCATAAGACTAAGACAGTCCTCTCTTCTTTCAAAGCTATCCCTTTTGAAGTCTTTTGACTAATTTCTGGCTATAAATTTCACTGTATCAACCCCTGCATATGTTCCCCCCAGAACACAGTGTGATTGACTTCCATATGACCATGAAAAATAGATACAGTACTGTAAATAACTAAAATAGGTTTTCATCCTGTTAATTTTTTCTCATGCTGCTTCCCATTTTAACAAACAATTGCAAAATTCACTATTCTAAAAATATGTTTCAGAAATATAATGGAGCACATTAAATAGCTGGTAAGGATGTATCCAAGATGAAAAGAGCTTTTTATCAGATTTAAGAAAACTGAGCTTTCAGACAGTCCATAGAATAGATTAAAGGCTTTGTTGTTTTGGCCATAAATACAAGTATCTTGCCAAAAATTCTTTTAAAAAAGGAGTTGTATTATAAAGCATATTTTAAAAATATCAGTACTAAATCATGGTGGTTTTTAGACTGCAAAGATTTAAAGTCAAGATATGAAGAAAAATACTTTCCATTTGGCAAGTGTTTTGTAAACTTCAAAGGCGATCAAATTATGTAACTTATATTTCATCTGAACTTCTGCTCCCCTTGCTAATTACATTTTTGTGGCATTTTACAGGATGGTGAAGTACTTTATTCGACTGGAAGATGAAAGAGATGTGACTCAGGAAGATTGCTTAGTATGTCTTAAATTTCTCAATATTGCTAAAAACGGCTGTAGGACCCAGAGGTGAGTTTTCAAAAAATAAAAAAAACTAAGTTGTAAAGCACAACGTATATGTTGGATTCCTGTAACATGGATCACCTTGTTGTTTTGAATTAATATTTTTAAAAAATAGTTGTCCGAATATTCTAGTAATTGACTTAGGGTCTGGTTATTTGAGGAACAACTGGTCCAGGGGTGGGTTTCTCGCCCCGTTCCAACCGGTTCGGTTGGAACGGGGCCGGCGGCGTCTGCATACTAGCGCCTGTGCGATGCTCTAGCTGCTCCTGGAGGACGCTGTATGCGTCCTGCGCATGTGTGGAAGCGCAGAACTCGTCAAAACCGGGTAAGAAATGCGGGCGGGCAGGTGGATCCTTCAGCCGTTCCCGGAAGTTACTTACTTCCGGGTTCGCTGACCAACCGGTTCGTGGGGACCGCCACGAACCGCCTGAAACCCACCCCTGAACTGGTCCTGTGGTTTCTACCATCAGATGATATTCAGTGAGATCAGTCGGCTAGCTGGCTTTTGAGGTCCCCTGAATAGCTGTGTCAGCTAATGGGACCAGAAGCCAGGCTTTCCTTATGGAATGATCTTTCTCCAGAGATTCTCATGGCAGCCCCCAATTAAATTCTTTTTTGAGTGGTGGAACTCTTCAAGATAGTTTTTTTTTTAAATTTTTCCCAATTGTCCTGAACTACTCCTGCAGTTTACTCAGCAAGGGTTGTTTTTTTAGTAGTTGCCATTACCTTCTAAAAGGGACACAGTAGCTCATTGGCTAAGACACGGAGCTTGTCGATCCGAAAGTTCAGTTGTTTGAATCCCTAGCGTCGCTCCCGTTACTTGTCCCAGCTTCCGCCAACCTAACAGTTCGAAAGCATGTAAAGATGCAAGTAGAAAAATAGGAACCACCTTGGTGGGAAGGTAACAGCATTCTGTGCACCTTCAGCATTTAGTCATGCCGGCCACATGGCCATGGAGACCGTCTTCGGACAACGCTAGCTCTTCGGCTTTGAAACGGAGCACCGCCCCCTAGAGTTGTGAATAGCTAGCACATATGTACAAGAGGAACCTTTACCTTTACCTTATTACCTTCTAGAGTTGAGAGTGAATGACTGGCCCAAGATCACTCAGCAGGCTGTAAGATTGGGAACTCATAATTGTATGGTTTCTAGGCTGGTTCCTTAACCACTACAGCAAACTGGGGCTCCCAGTGAAATTAAAGTTATTAAAGACCGGGTTTTTCTTCCAAGCCAGGAAAGTTGAAACCATGCTGGAGAAAGTGTGGGAGGAATGTTGGTCATAAGACCTATTTATGAACTTTCCATCTCTTTTTATACTTGTGAGTGCCCAGAACCATAGATAGGTTATTATAATGGAATATGGGAATGCTCTAGGGGGAAAAGGGGAAAGAGGTGCTGTCTAAGTAACGATCAGACAGAGAGGCAGGAACCCCCAGTGGCTTAATAGTCAGATAATGAAACTTAGGAAAATCTACACTAACATAACTGCATCAGCCGTTAAAAGTGGCGGTAAGACGTCTGTATTTCAGACTATTACTGAAGCCTTAGAATAAAATAGATTTAGCTCATCTTATTTTGTTCCTTCTCTGGTTTTATCCAGATGGGTTCACAAGAAATGATAGGATAGCTATAGATGGAATAGAGATAGATAGATAGATAGATAGATAGATAGATAGATAGATAGATAGATAGATAGATAGATAGATAGATGATAGATAGATAGATAGATAGATAGATAGATAGTAGATAGATAGATAGATAGATAGATAGATAGATAGATAGATAGATAGATAGATAGATGATAGACAGACAGACAGACAGATGGACAACAATAGATACTGTATGGATGACAGACAGACAGACAGATGATAGATAGATAGAAGATGATGATAGAATAAAGTCAACTGGTGATATAGAAAGATAGAATCACTAAATACTTCTAATAGCAGCTTCTCCCAGCCTGCTGTGTTTTAGAAGTTATGGATTTCAATTCACATGATATCACAGTCAGCCTAGATTTGAAATTCAAACAGTCTGAGAGAACAGATTTGTGAAGGCTGACAATTAAACAGTTTTCAAATCACCATGGATCCCATGGAAGGAGCGAAAAGCAGTAGAACAAAGAACATTCAGTATAGTATCTTTTTAAAAGACCACTGCATAATCAATGTCTTTTGCTATAGTCCTAAGGAGTCTAGAGTAGAATGAATCGACAATCCATTTTTGCAATACTTAATCATCAATTAAAATAAGTGTAATGGTACTAGAGGCTAATTTGGATAAGAACAACCTCATCCTGATCTCCCCTGATGGGAAATTACTTAATTATAGGTTCCATGGTGCTCTCTGAACTTGGTTGTTTTCTTGCAGATGTTTCATTACACAATTACCCAACATTGTCAGTACTAGCAGCATTAAATGGTTAGATAATGAAACATCTGCAAGATCTGAAGGATAACTATTCCCTTCTATTGGTGCCTCAACTATGTTGAACATTGACAACAGCCATGTGAACTAGGAGGATAAATTGAGTGAATCAGAGTATAACGCCAGCTTTAAAGGACTGGATTAGGAATAAGAAGGTAAGGATTATTAACATTCACCCTCATCCAGGAGACTCATTGAGTAAATCTGGGCCAGTTTCTTAGCCCAACCTGTGAGAGAAAAACAGATGTAACAAGTAAATACAAATGGTAAAAGTTTGTATTCGTAAAGCTTACCTTTCCCCCACTCCTGTTTCAGGTCAGAAACCATCTAACATACACAGTACCCATGATGGGCTTGTTCACACTGTGCAAGATCACCATTTTCAAAGATATCATTCTCACAATCGGAGGCTGGAATTTTGCAATATGGAAAGAAGGTGTTACGGTAAGATTTTGGAATCAGAAATCTCTTAAAAAGACGTTGCAGATCAAAAATTAAAAAGAGGGCAACTCAGAGGTTCACAAACATGTTGCAGCCTCCTTTGAACTTAGGAGTAGCTCTGCACCTTAAAAACTTACTTAAACTTTTCACTATAGTACAATCCTTACAGAGGAGGTGGCAGAATTGCTGGTAATGAAATCCATTGAGATTTTAAATCTAAAAACAACAGATATTGCTTCTTGCCAAGGCTTAATTTTCATATGTATTGTGTGTGTTTGTGTATGTGTAGTGTGTGTATTATGTAGAAGCAAGCAGCTTTGGTTTTAAGAGTGGTTTCGGGCAAATTTTGCCTTTCTCAATAAATTAATTTTTAGAAACTTGTTGTCATCAAAATAAATAAAAATTTATAGAACTTAAGAGAGCCGAGGTGGCACAGTGGTTAGAGTGCAGTACTGCAGGCCACTTCAGCTGACTGCTATCTGCAGTTCGGCGGTTCAAATCTCACCGGCTCAAGGTTGACTCAGCCTTCCATCCTTCCGAGGTGGGTGAAATGAGGACCCGGATTGTTGTTGGGGGCAATATGCTGACTCTGTAAACCGCTTAGAGAGGGCTGAAAGCCCCATGAAGCGGTATATAAGTCTAACTGCTATTGCTATTGCTATAATTAGATGAGCAAAACTGTAGAAGTATATGGAATTCTGTCTTTGTACAGTGTAAGATTTTTGAGAGCCACAATGGCAAATAGTTAAGAAAATATTAAGAATTGTTTCTTTTGTTTTTAATTCAGGGTGGACCACTCCTTAAGTCAAACTGTGCAGCAAAGAGATATACCGTTGGACATTGGTCTTTATCAAGACCTGGAGTTTTCTTTATTGGGAGAGAAGATGGAAATGTTGACATTTGGGACCTACTGGAGAAAACCCATGAAGCATCTCAGACCCAAAATATCAGCATTGCACATATTACTTCTATTAAGCCTTGGATGTATTCTTGTACGTCAGTGCAGTTTGCTATAATTGTATTTCTTTGCATAAAATATAATTTTGCAATGGGTCTTTCTTAGCAATTAGCAGCATGGGAATAAAGAGATGCTGCCAAGTAGCAAGACAATATTGGAAACCCCCCCCCCCCGAAAATATCAAATCCTTAGATGATTATAAGGTAGATTGAGCTGCTAAGAAAAGGAAGGAAGCAAGGAAGGAAGCAAGGAGATGACTAATTTGGGCAAAATAACAATAGTAGTAGTTATAGAAATAGAGAACAAGTCCAGATGTGAGTCTTATAAATTAAACTTAGAGAAAAGCTGTATATTACACACAAATGCATGTAATAAAAACTTGATAAGATGATTGAACAATGGTGCTTCAGAAGCTACAGTTTTACTAGCAGAAATGCTATCTTGAATCCTATGAAGAGAACAGGCAGGAGGCAAGAGGCAGAAAAAATTTGGAAAAATGAATAAAGCTGATTTAACATTAGCTTTCACTCTATCCAAGTGACCCTTCATTTAAAAAAAAAGACACTGGATCTCCGTCACAGTATAACTATGATGTGGAATGCAAAAATATCACATAGTCACAGACTAATTTATACAGTATGTCATAATAAACCATAAGGCCGACTTAATAGCAAATATGTCCTTGCCCAATATTCCTCAATCCTGGAAACTTTAAAATGTGTAGACTTCAATTCCCAACTCCAAATTCCATAGTTAAATCTATAAAATCTGGGATGTTGGTGCCATTTGACTGGAACAAAAACTAAATATTAAAATATTAATTTATAAACATAGGACATTTAACTAGTCAGTCATAGAGATAGATGGTAAGACTCATTACATTTGTTAATCATTCATCCTTCTGGCTTAGTATTTTTTGTTTGATTTTAACCTACCTTTATCATTTTTACAAATAACTCAAGGCAGCGAACATATCCCACTCAACTTACTCCTCCTGTTTTCCCCACAACAACAACAACCCTGTGTGGTGTGTTGGGCCGAGAGAGAGTGACTGGCCCAAAAGCTTTCTTGGCTAAGATGGGATTTGAACTCACAATCTTCTGCTTTCTAGCCTGGTGCCTTAATCACTAGACCAAACTGGCTCTTAGGTTAGGCATACAGGTATTCCTCGAGTTATGTTCATTTGCTCAATGAGGTTCAAGATTATGGTGCTGCTGAATGACTGTCGCATAGGCTTGGTCCCTGAAGTCATGACCATTGCAGTATCGCCGTTGTTACATGATCAAATGTTGGGCTGTTGGTGCCCCCCACACCACCACACTTAAAGCCACAGGGGCACTTCAACTTCCTCCACCTGCCTATCTCCCCATTCCATCTCTGCCTTTTTGACCCCCCTGCCCTCTGCAGCCCTCACTGCCCTGCACTCCACCTCTCCCAGATGACCTTTGCCCTCTTCTTGCTCCTGCTGCTAACCAAGCATACCCAGCGTGGCCTTTTGCGGGGCTGCTGCTGGCCAGGCAAAGCTCTCCTCCCAAGGTGGCATGCCTGCACAGGATCTGGGGAAGGGGGCCTTGTGCTGCTACAGCTGCCTTGCTGGGCACACCTCATCAGCACCGTAAGCAAGATCATAGAATCATACAATCATAGAGCTGGAAGGGAGCTTGGAAGTCTTTTAGTCCAATCCTTTGCCCAAGTGAGCAGTTCTTATACCATCTTGGACAAATGGTTGTCCAATTTTATCTTGAAAACCTCCAGTTATGGAGCATCTACAACTCCAGGAGGCAAACTGTTCCACTGATTAATCATTCTCACTGTCGGAACAATTCCTCTTTATTTCCAGGTTGAATCTCCCTCTGAGGTCAAACACACTTAGACGATGACAGTCAGCTGGGGTGGGGAAATATGAGGAAGCATGGGCCTTGGAGTGTGGGGTGGCAAGGGAGCTGTGACTGGAACTTCACCCTTTGCTGCTGGACTTGGTGCTGTAGTAACTGGTGGGCTGGGACATCTGCTGTTTTTTATACAGCCCAAGAGCCTCCCAGAGCCACCTTTCAGGGAAGATAGGCGGCATAAAAGTTTAAATAAATAATAATATGGCAAGCAGCCCTAGAGCCGGGGTGGGCTTCAAAAATTTCAGCAACAGGTTTTCTGCTCAGTTGCTGGGGGGGGGGCGTGGGCATGGTGGGCATGGGCTAGTCGGCCTCCTGAACTACAGCGGGAAGGGGGGAGTTTTTGCCTTCCCCAGGCTCCAGAAGCCTTCCAGGAGGCCCATTTTCCCCTCTCCCTGAGCTTCCACGCAGGCCCTGCACTTACCTCGCATCCAAAACGGACTGTGTGGAGACTCCTGGGAGGAGTGTGGTGGGGTGGCAGTGGCGAGGTGTGATGGGCATGGCCAGCCAGGGGTGGGATTTGAAGTTTCTCTGAACCAGCCATAACATTAGCTACGGGTTCTCCTGAATCCGGGCGAACCTGTAGCGGCCCACCCCCGCTAGAACCACACGTTATGGTGCTGCTTATTACCTCAAAAAGGCAGGGTACAAAACAGAGTTGGGAGGGTACCAGGGTTGCCATGGCTAAGCGATGCAGCTGCAGGACTTCAAGCTTCACGACCGCATCACTTAGCAATGGAAATTCTACTTGTAATTCATTCTGTGAGTTAGCCTCTGCCATTTTGAGCCTAGGTTGCGCAGTGGTTAGGGTGCAGTACTGCAGGCCACTTCAGCTGACTGCTAGCTGCAGTTCGGCGGTTCAAATCTCACCGGCTCAAGGTTGACTCAGCCTTCCATCCTTCTGAGGTGGGTAAAATGAGGACCCGGATTGTTGTTGGGGGCAATATGCTGACTCTGTAAACCGCTTAGAGAGGGCTGAAAGCCCTATGAAGCGGTATATAAGTCTACCTGCTATTGCTATTGCTATTTTCCAGCAATTAAAACCTAGGTTTCTGACCCAACCATTATATATGCTATGTATTCATGTTAAAATATTTGCTCTCAATTAAATGCTCTATAGCACTGTTTCTCGACCTTGAGAACTTTAAGAGGAGTGGACTTCAACTCTTGGGAGTCCAATCATCTTAAAGTTTCCAAGGTTGAGAAACATTACTATAGAGTATAAATCAGATTGACTTATTATTGGAATTTTGTGTAAGAGTTTTAACTATGAGCAAAAATCTGCCAAATCTATTCCAAAGTCATGAACCAATATATTTTAGCAGGTTATATCAATCTAACAGGTTTTAGTACCATTTGCTTGGGGAACAAGTGGAAGAATGTGTTTGGGAAACGAGCATTTCTCACCTATTCACCAACATCGATAATGAAAGCAAATGGTTCTACCAATGGTTAGAAGTTGTATGTTTTCACCCGCAATAATATTTTCTGTCTTCTCCTACAGCAAAGCAACACTTCCTAGCAGTGGCTGATGATTTTGGCACCTTGCATATTTTAGAAATTTCGTGGTCTTTAATTCACCCTTCCAGCAATGAGGTTTGTAACTCATTTCATACATTTTGGTGGTATTAAAAGTTACAAAATAGAGAATTTCTATTTTAAATCTTCATCTTTAAAAGATGAGGAATTTCATTACATATAAACCATAGTATCAGTCAACTATACAGTAAGAAAGTTCCTTGAACAGCATTTGGAGAGCTTCAAATGATCAGTAAAATGATCACATTTGCAGCGACTAGATTTTAATATTTTTATTTATATCCTGCCTTTATTATTTTCATAAATAACTCAAGGCAGTAATCATACCTAATAATCTTTCCTCTTCCCATTTTCTCCAAAATAGCAACTCTGTGGAGTGGCCTGAGAGACAGTGATTGGCCCAAAGTCACTTCATTGTCTTCCATGCCTAACACAGGATTAGAACTCACCATCTCCCAGTTTCTATCCTGGTGAACGATTACACATCTTGGATTTGGCAATTAGTACTCTGCAGATATTCTGGATTTAAGCATCCTTTAACAAGTTTACTGGCAAGATTGTTGTTGAAAACATCTGGATGGCACTGGTTTGCCTATTCTCCAAGTCTAACAAAAAATGTTCATTGATTTTTATTTCTCACATTTATATCCTATTCTTCCACTGTGAAATGCAGGCCAGATAGTATTCAGGTTTCTTCAGTTCTTGTATAAAGATAAGCATGTTTTTTATGAATGGACAAACCATGCTCATCATAATTAAACATACATTGGAAATGGCAGCGTTCCAGTGTTCTTCATTACTTTGAGCGAGAAGTCAAACATCTGGAGTATTTTGAGCAGCGGCAGGAATTCAGAAATGAAGAAAGGGTGGCCCTTGAGTATGAAAAGATGATGAAGAGAACGGTAAGATCTTAAGAGACTGAAAAACTAAGATAAGGCTGTTACGAATATTATTTAATTTACAAATTTCTTTGGCAAGTGAATTATGAAAAAGTACAATTAAAATAAGTGGGTTTTTGGTGTAGGGGATTGTGGCCAATTGAATATCCTTAGGACCCATGTTTTCTGTAACAATTTTCATTGCGCCTAATCCTTTATTAATCATTATTTTTACAAGGTTTTCTATTCTTCTCTGC
Organism: Thamnophis elegans; assembly: GCF_009769535.1. NCBI lineage: Eukaryota > Metazoa > Chordata > Lepidosauria > Squamata > Natricidae > Thamnophis > Thamnophis elegans. The sequence continues at coordinate 16,140,566 of NC_045545.1, read as the reverse complement.
AGCCAAAACATTCTCAGATAGTTTACAAACCAATACAAACATTCCTTACTCTTAGACTTGCAATCTATGGAAAGCAATTATGGGAGAAGTGGGGGAGGATAAAATGCAAGTTTTTACTTTATTTTAACTTTCTTCAGCAACAGGAATTTTCTATATATATATTTTTAAATAGCTACAATACTAGTATATCTTAGTAAATCCAAAACTAAATGATGGTTTGGGCTAATTGCAATCAATCCATACTTTATTTTGAATTTCTGAAAGCAGAAAATCCAAAAGTGGTGCCGTCTCTAGTCTGCTTTCTTTTCTTATTTTGCTCCTATAATTGTCTCTATCATATTGTACAGGTAGTCCTTGACTTACAACCACAATCAACACCAGAATTTTCATTGCTGACCCATAATTAAATGATAATTACATGAATTGTGCCTGATATTACACCCTTTTTTTGTCCACTGTTAAGAGAATTATTGCGGTTGTGAAGTGAATAACTTTGCTTGTCAGAAGTCAGCTGGGAAGGTCACAAATTTATTTACTTAGTTTGTCGCTCATGTACAAGATAACAGGAATAAGAATAAACATGAATAAGAACATAGGAAATGGGTACAAACAAATGAGGATAGTAGGACAGGGATGCCAGGCATGCTTGTACGATTATGCACGCCCCTCCTGACCTCTCACAAATGGTGAGGATCCGACCCTGGGATGTTGCAACTGGGATAAATACATGCCAGTTGCCAATGCCTAAATTTTGATTGGATGACTGAGGGGGATGTTGTAATAGTTGTAAGTGTGAGGATCAGTTCTAAGTTACTATTTTCAGTGCAGTTGCAACTGGTTGTAAGTCGAGGACTACCTGCACAATGCTCTCCAGCCAAACTGGAACTACCGGTATGATCTCAAGATACCTATCCCATAACCATGCTGCTTAGGAATTCTGGAAGTTGTATTCCCAACACTTCTGAGGACCTCAAGCTGGGAAGGCTGTCCTAAAATATTACCCTGTTTCCCTGAAAATAAGACCTCCCTGGATAATAAGCTCAATTGGACTCCTGAGCGCATGCGCTAAAATAAACCCTCCCCAAAAATATTGCAACACAGCAGCAGCCATGAGGTGACCACGCTCGCCGCCTCCTGCACATCAAAAATAATAAGACCTTCCTGAAGATAAGGCCAAGTGCATATTTCGGGGGTCAAAAGAAAATAAGACCTCTTATTTTGGAGGAAACACAGTATTACTATTAATTTAAATTTATTATAGCCACCCAGTCCCATAGACTACTCTTGAGTACTAAGTTACTTCAAAAATAACATTTATCAGACGATATTGCTGGCTATTTTGAAAATAGGTATCGTCTCAGGAATGTAAAGATAGAATCTGGTGGGAGTAGGGGAAAACGCCTGTTTTGTAGGGTAACATCATTTCTTCCCCCCTCCTTCTTCATTCTTCTTTTTCTCTTTGCAGAAAATGGCTGGTGGTCAGCGATCAAGAGAGTTAATGGAAGAACAAGCCAATCAAAATTATATAGAATTTTTGGATTTGGAGAAAGCCATATTGGTTCGACTTGGATTAATCAAGGGACTAGATAGATTTAGCCCCTCGAGAAACTTGTTGACTTAACAATAATGAGCAAGTTCAGAATAGCTGCGACTCCCAACATATATAATTTATATTGCAAGTCGTTAATGAAACAGACACCCAGCTATTTTTATTTCACTGCTAATTGTGCCTTTGCCAGTGAGAATGGCCAAGGATAGCAGACAAGCATGTATGTGCTGTTCTTCCCTATCCCTATATTATGTATAATAAATGCATACCTAAGCAATATTTATTGTTAATTTGCTGTAGTGTCATAATGCAGATTTAATAAACACCTATTTATTTGTAAAATATGGCATTGTGGAACCTGTGGTGTTAAAAAGAAAACGAAAAATAAAGCCAATTCAAGGGTGCCCCAAAGGTGTTTTTACAAGAGGCAACTAGCTCAGAGCTGAAGAAACTTCTTGGATGACAAGTGAAATGTCTTCAAAAAAATAAATAAAAAAGTTTTGAAAAAGCACCTTCGGGACAACCATGATCTGGATGACCAAGAATCTCTTTATACAACTCAAGGGTCCATTCTGTTTTATCAACTTACATGCAGGTCTCACCTTTCACCCAGGTCAACATTCTGAGTTCGCACATAGTCACGCTCATATTATATTTTTCATGTTTGAAAGTGTAGCAGTAGGTAAAATACTGGACAATATTTCAGTGGGGCTACTGCAGGAGAAAAAAATGGAGCCAGTTTTGTTTTGAAAGCATCAATGTACTGCATTTCTTTCTTCTAATGCAGTTGCTACACAACGCATGAATGAATGATAGACTGAATTATTTATTACACTCTTGGACGCTGCACATTTGCACATGGGGACAGAAAATTTTAAAAGTGATACATTTGTTTTGTTGGGTAAGTTAAATGCATAAAGTCATGTCCCAATCGCCATTCAGCAGGGGAATTGGGATGCTGCATTAATATGCTTGCTAAGGTAAAGGTGAAGATTCCCCTCGCACATATGTGCGAGTCGTTCCCGACTCTAGGGGACGGTGCTCATCCTTGTTTCCAAACCAAAGAGCTAGTGTTGTCTGAAGACGTCTCCGTTGTCATATGGCCAGCATGACTAAACCCTGAAGGCGCACAGAACACAGTTACCTTCCCACCAAAGATGGTTCCTATTTTTCTACTTGCATTTTTACATGCTTTCAAACTGCTAGGTTGGCAGAAGCTGGGACAAGTAATGGGAGCTCACTCCATTTCACGGCACTAGTTATTTGAACCGCTGAACTGCCAACCTTTTGGATTGACAAGCTCAGCATCTTAGCCACTGAGCCACCGCATCCCTTTCATATGTTTGTTAGTGACTATTATCCAGGGCATTTTTTAAAAAGTTACAGATCACTGAATATAAAAAAGAAACCAGCTATTACATCCTGGTTTCTAACATTAGAGGTCAAAATGTAATCAAGAGCATCCTGTTTAAAAAATGTTAAGTAATAGTGGAATAATTTAAAGTAGACTTGCCAATGTTGTTCAGGCCATCAGGTACACTGATTTAACACCAAGGACTGCAACAAGTGGAGTATGCAAAATGACATCTACTCTTGAGTGGAAGTAGTGATTCCCAGGGGTAGTACTTACTTTCCCTACTGGTTCATAAATGTGAGCATGCACGTCCACGCATGTGCTCGGCCTTACACACATACGTTTTGATCTCACACACGGCTTGAACGCATGCACACAGCTTGAAAACATGCCTAAATAGGACATCCCACCCACAATTTCTACTACTGATTCGGGCTAACCAGTCCAAACCGGCTGAATACTACCTATGGTGATTCTATTCCATTCCACTCCATTCATTCTTCTTCACAGGATTCTGGACAAGATGGACTTTGATCTGATAAAAGGGCCATCTGCTCTTATCAACTGTGAAATGCCTTCATATCATCACCCTAGATGATATATTAGATTAAGTCTGTGTTCTTCCCATTTCATAGCAAAGCAGACTAACAATCCTAGAAATATAAATTCTTTTCACACGAGTTAAAATGTATTCTGAAAAATAATAACATTTTACAAAAATACAAAATACTTAAGTTATTTTCAGTTTTGGGTTTTATTCAGAATTAACATAGTTCAAAAATAATTCACTTCCTGTACATATGCTTTAAAAAATATGTCAGCTTATCAATAAATGCTTCAGGTTAAAATATATGTTTTTAAACTGTATCACTATATTGAAATGACTGTAGTTGTGTACCGCCACTCTAATAATCCTCATCATAATAAATTAACCAGACTGTATAAAATGCTGAAATATTTCTTTAAGGTAAATGTGGCAAAAATCATATACCAAATTCAGTCATCCTATTGTCAATAAATAGCTAAAATAATTATAATAGTCAATATCAAGGAACAAATTAAATAGCACTTGTACCAGATCAAAAAGAGAGAGAGAGAACTGATAATATAAAGAAACAGGGGGGAAACCAGACCTATGATATAGGGTACCCTTTCCTTACCCTCCAGCTATTTTAAGACTGTAATTCCCAGAATTCCTAGATGAATTGAGAAAGTTGTGAGTCCCAAACAACTGAAGACATCAGTTGATGAAGGTTAATGCAAAGCAAATAGTGTTCATAACACTCTTTAAAAGATAATGGCTTCCCCTGTTTGCTAACTTGCATTTTTTAAAGGAATGCCATTTAAGACGTACTCCTACTCCATTGCTCTCTCTTTTTCTAAGAGGCACCTGGTTATAATTTATTGCTGCTTAGGTCTTATTGCCTGACTGAAGACAGAACTTAAATTTTCATCAGGCTTATATTAACTTTGGTTCACAGTGAATATCAAAACTCTGCAGACCAATCCAGTCAGGATTTATTAAATTTACCCTTCCCACAACAAACTGGAAAAGCTGCCAATATTCATGTAAGAAACCTGACAAGATAAACAATACATTGATCGTCTTAGCACTTAAGGACATTCTTGGGATTAAAGAAGCTAGACCAATTGGAATGAAGACCTTCAAAATGTTTCAGGCCATTTGAAACACATTTACTTTAACAGGCACTTTCTTCATCCATATTAACCTTTGAAAAAGAGGCAAACTCTTTGGGGGTCTCCCTAGAATTGATAAAGGTGTAGAAATGTATTAGGGGGAACAGGTTTAAAGTATATAATAAGTGGTTCTTTATCACAAAATAAAGAAGCAGCACAACTATGAAAAATGAGGAGCTTCCCATTAGCATAGGAGAAGGGAAAATTCCCTATTTGAGAAAAAAACTGAACAAAATACACAGTAAGGCACTCAACTTATGACCATTAATTTAATGATGGCTCAAAATTACAAAGGCCTTGGAAAGAATGACTTATGATCCATCCTCGCAATTGCAACCATCACACTAGCCTTCCTACCCCATTATGTGATCACCATTTAGCCAATTGGCAACTGGCTTGCGTGTATGGCTACGTGATTGACTTAACAACCCAGGATTCACTTAATGACCACAGTGATTTGTTATAACCACTATAGTAAAATGACTAATGTGGTCATGTGACGACTTGCTGAATGACAGCAACCAAAATTCCATTCCCAATTGTGGTCATAAGTCAAGCACTACCTGTAATGGCGTACAAAGTTACGCTTCTATATTTCCAATCCAATGCGACTGATATAATGCCTAAGCGTGGTTCACTCCGTTTGGAGATGCTTTAACACAATCGACCCTGGACTGCATTTATTATTGCTTATGCACAGTGCTAACATTAGGCTGATCTGGTTAAAGATCTGCATTTAAAGTCATTACATTTTTTAAAATGTGCATATTTGTGGACAATTTGGTAGAATAACTGTTGGACAACAATAATCCCCTCCCTCTTCAACTTCTATATTAATCCCCTGATTGATCTTTTACAGAACCCTGATTTCCATCCTCTTAACCTAGCACAACGCAAAATGCCAGTTCTCTTAAATGCTGATGACGCTGCTATCATTTCACAAACCCCCATAGGTCTGAAGAGAGCAATTAGGGCAACACTCGGCTATTGCAGGCAAAACAAGCTGGTCCTTAACTTCAATAAATCAAAAATTTTAGTTTTTGCTAAAAGACCAAGCCAATACTCATGGAAATTTAAAGGATACAGTTTGGAACAGGTTAGAACATTTAGATACTTTGGTGTGGTTTTCCACTCGCTAGGGACATGGAAGGCACACCTGGATCACACATTGCAAGTAGCCATTAGGTCCTCAAATGCAATCAAACATTTCTTTTAAACAGGTGGAGGTCAGTTAGTACCTGCTGCCTTAAAACTTTTTGAGGCCAAAACATTGGCACAAATTCTTTACGGGGCACAAGCAGGAATCCTTGCAAAGAGAGACTTAGGACCACAATAAATGTTTTGATTTGGTAGCTGCTAGGGTCTCTATCAAGCAATCAAGTCTCAAAGCATCTCTAGAAACATGTTTTTAGTTTCACAAACAGAATTTCAGCAAGGTGTGACAAACAGGCCATTGTGTCTAGATAATTTGTTATCATGGATATCTTAATTTGTATGCTTTTAGTTCCAACTTTCAAATATCTCAGTGTCCAACTACTTTCTTGTCCAGGATATCCCACAACTGCTTATGTGTGATTGTTGACAACACAACGGGCAAGTCTCTCTTCAGCTCTCTTTAGTCAGATCTAGAGTGGGCCAGATGGACACAGGACTGTCCTGTGGAGCCCTTGGTGCTATCTGAGCACGGCTGTTTGCTTGCAGATGTTTCATTACCCATTAAAATGCTGATGCTTCTTAGCTGGATGAACATTTGCAAACAAACAGCCAAGGAAGCACCAAGGACTCCCCAATTCAACCCTGAGCTACACCTATTAATTTCTACAGTGCTGTCATGTATAACATCTCCAGTAGGGCATAAAAAATACTAACCTCCCGCATCAGCAGGGGAGAAAGGGTGAACAAACTGTAGAAGTAGTGCACAATCATCTCATTTTACACAATCACCTAATGCAGTGGCAGGTCTTGGTCTCTAAGAAGAAATGATATTTCCTATGCTAATCTACCCCCACCTTTTGGTGTCTGCCTGCCTGCCTGCCTCTCTCTCTCTCACGCACACACACACACCACCATCATCACCATTATGCTGGGAAATTAAAGAACCGTAGTTTAACGTAAGTTCAGAGCACCAGGTTGGAGGAGAGAGAAGAAACTCTTATCCTGCGCAATGAAGCGTACCTTTTTCACATATAAATATCTACAAGACAAAAGTTAGAAAAATATTTTTTGCAAGTTTTAAATAGTTGCTTGAAAGTGTTACTATAGGAATACATCAATATTCATACAACTGAACTATCAAAAAGCTTCTCCCCCCCACATAGCAGCCTTTGCGTTGCAAGTGAAAATGTGTCAAAATAATAGAACATTGTGCCGCATGTTATCACTTAAAGTAGCAACATTAATCTTCTCTCTTCTGAGAGAACATCTGTACCAGGGCTAAGGTTTCAGGAACAAAGTGTACTGTTCCAGTATAACAAAGATAGAAATGAGGCATTATATATCTTTGATAAACTGTTCAAATTTCCTAAGTGCATAGTACCTTGACAAGGAATATTGCAGAATTGTTTTATAAAAAGGAACAAGTTTTCAAATGGTGGAGAAAGACCAAATCTCCAACATTGCCCAATGCAATTATAATACAGATCAGCAACCCCCCCCCCCCCCAATCCAAAACACAATCCTTTTCCTTATACTCTCCTGGTGGAATACAACAGAAGGGACATATAAAACTGGAGACATGGCAAAGCAAAGTGATCAACAACTCATATTGAGCTTGTTTTTATTGAGTTCCCGTTCCAGGTTTCCTATCAGGGTATCAATGCTTTCTTGCAAGTTTTTAAGGTTAACTTGATGGTTCACTGCAGAATCCATTGTTTGCATTGTTAGATAGGCCTGAAAGGTACGTTCTTTGGACACACAAATGGGGCGCCGAAGCAGCGTTCTGGAAGAATCCGCTTGGCTGCCATCGTCCCCACTTTCTGCCTCTTCTGAAGGGACGTCATCATAGTCTGCTTCGCTCAGAGCTTCTTTGGGACCGACAAAGTAGTTCTCTCCACAAGCAGTCCAGTCTCCTGCATAGCGGTTGCTTGACGGGCTGTCCAGTCTGGCTGGCCTGGATCGCAAGATCCCAGAGACTTCGCTTAAATTTAACATTTGCGGCCGCTGTTTCTTAGGCCTCAGATAGTTCACAGAGGACTGCTGCTCCAGCAAGGCTGACTCTTCAGTTGATGGATGTTGCACTATGATAAAGCATAATTGGAACTCATTTTAGCTTAACAGTACGCCTTAAAAGAAAGCAGCAATATGACATTTTATTTTTTCCCACCGGTCTATGACTTGGGAACATGCATTTATGCATGCACACTGAACAGCCAATAATTCTATTGTACTGATTTTGGTACCAGCCAATCAAGTTATATGGAAAAGAAAAAGCCAACTAGTGGACATTTCGTCTTAAAACTACCATGCCTTTTGTCTACTGCCGCTGAAGGAATCTATTAAAACTTTAACCTGATTAACTCTGCAAGTTGATTTTGCAAGTTAATCACAGTCCAAAATCACAGTACAGTTCGAAGAAGAGCTTCCAAAGGCGATCTACAATCAACTATGTAAGAAAAAGCAGGCAGAACAAACACACATTTGGCACTTTTGTTACCTGAACTCATGGTTTTACAGCTCTAGAAACTAAGTCTCCTCTGGTTATCGCCTTCCTATGGTAAACAGTACAAATGTTTTATTCACCAACAACTGCTACAGAATTCAACTGCAAAAGTTTCTCTTCCAAGCATCTCTCTGCAGTAATGGTTCTATTTTTGGTTCTATTGTTACAATTTTTGGTTCTACTATTATTATCATTATTGATTCTATTGTTATTTTTGCTTATTTTACTTATCACAATATTCGGGTTGCGTAATGGAACACAGAAGGGACATCATTCCTACCATCTTTACTAACTTTGTCAGTAAGACTTGATAAGGAATGGAGAGAACATGGCAGCAGAGACTAATGGAAATTAGATCCAAAAGAAGCTGAGGGACCTTTGAATTGTTTCAACAGTACTGAATGGAAGGAGTTGCATCTCCCTATCGTCTTGTCAGAAGATGCAAAAACTGATGAATGTACAGGCAAAGCTTGTTGTAAAGAATGTAGAAGGAAGATAACGTGAAAAGTAAAGATCTTGTAGGACCAGAGGAAAAAGTGTGAGGATTCAGTGCCATTGTAGTGGGTGCACAGTTAGCAAAAGAAGAATGCACTTTCAAGACTTAAACCTATACAAGGAGTAGTCAACTTATGACCATTTCTTAACGATTGTTTACAACAGTGCTGAAATAATTGACTTAGGACCAACCTCGACAACTTTCTGTCATTGCAGCATTCCTGCAGTGATGTGATTTTATCTCTAGTGCTTGGCAACTGTAGCACATATACAATGGTGGCCGCAACCTGTGGTCATGTGATCTCCCTCTGTAAGCTTCCCAGGTAGCTTCTGACAAGCAAAGTCAATGAGGAAAACCAGCAGGGAAGGTCGGGCTCATATGATGTTTTGCTAAATGATCATGGCAGAAAAAGTCATAAAATCGGGTGTGACGAATTATCTGGTCCCTATTGTGGTCATAAGTTGAGGATAAATTATCTGGTCCCTATTGTGGTCATAAGTCGAGGTTACAGATGAAAAACATTCACTACACCAAGCATCTCTCTCCTACTTGGGTTGGCATATTATCTTGTGAGGCAGTTCGAGTCTCACTAGGCTCAAGGTTGACTCAGCCTTCCATCCTTCCAAGGTTGGAAAATGAGAACTCAGATTGTTGGGGGCAATATGCTGACTCCGTAAACCGCTGAGAGAGGGCTGTGAAGCACTGTGAAGTCGTATATAAGTCTAAGTGCTATGCTATTTATGTGATATCTTTCTTCAAAGACCATTCTGAACTGCGGTGGCTCTGTAATTTCTAATTGTATCTGCCAGAGGTTATATTATTGATATATTCATTACATTTAATCCCGATTTTCCTTTAGAAGCAAAGGGAGATTGTTGTGATATAAAAAGCTAACTCCAGCACATAACAAGGCAGAAGTCAACAAATGCAACCTGTCACTTACTCAGATAATCATAGGAGTAAATTTTCACTCAGGTTCAAATAACTCCCTGGAAGTAGTATATCTTGTCTAACAATTCTGGTTTCTTGTTTTAAAAAGATGAGAAAACATGTACATCAACAAAAGCTCTTCCGATTAATATTGTTTTCTTTGAAACAATGTGCTCATGTGTTAAACCTTAAGTGCCAGTATTATTACATTTTCTGAATAAATAAGGGCCATGATTTTTCAATTTATAAATAAACAGATAAATGAAAAGTTGGTCACAAGCATCATTATCAAGTTTTCCACATTAATCAGTGGCTTGATGTTTGGCTTTACTCCTTCACAGGAACAGAGCTCACTCCACAAGGTTTAATTAAATTTTTGAAAAGCCAAAGAACTTGGCATGATACCCTGTAGTTACAGAAGAGGCTGAAATGCTTAGCCTAATGCTAGTTCTTTGACAATATACACCCAGTCCTCCAGGAGATACCTTTACAGAGAAAAACCTTCTTTTGAGGACCTGATTACTAATAACTCCATTTTGAATCACCAATCAAGCAGCTACATTGCTTATTTCCATATGTTTTATCTGAGCAGATAATATCAGTTATCCGCATTCAGGGAAAAAAACATCTTGACATTCGTTTAACTAACAACCTGATCATTGTGCTAGCAATGAGTCTTCAAAGAGACCATGGTGGCACAGTGGTTAGAATGCAGTACTGTAGATTACTTTTGCTGCCTGCCTGCAGCCAGCAGTTTGATTAGAGCCGAGGTGGCGCAGTGGTTAAATGCAGCACTGCAGGCTACTTCAGCTGACTGCAGTTCTGCAGTTCAGCTGTTCAAATCTCACTGGCTCAGGGTTGACTCAGCCTTCCATCCTTCCGAGGTGGGTAAAATGAGGACCCGGATTGTTGTTGGGGGCAATATGCTGACTCTGTAAACCGCTTAGAGAGGGCTGAAAGCCCTATGAAGCGGTATATAAGTCTAACTGCTATTGATTGTCACTGGCTCAAGGTTGACTCAGCCTTCCATCATTCCGAAATGGGTAAAATGAAGACCCAGATTATTTGGAGCTATATGCTGACTCTGTAAATCACTTAGAGAGGGCTGTAAAGCACTGTGAAGCAGTATATACGTCTTAAGTGCTATTGCTAAGTGCTAAAGTAAAGCTGGCATTACAACAGTGGCATTACACATCTGACCACCAGAAGATGCTATTGCTAAAGCAGAGATCAAATGCTCCAAAAACACTTAAGAGTTGTTCCATGTAACCTACTCATAACTATCTGAAAAATTAGCTGCTGAAGTTAAACCAAGGCCAAAGGTTACACCCCTACATATCTGCCTCAGAGACGTTATAGATAGAACCAAGGTCATCCAATAATAAGGGCAGAGAAAGAAGGAAATGGCAGAAGACCCTAATTGTAAAAACAAAAAAAGGGAGGGGCGAATAAAGCTCATGAAAAAGAGATGCTTTTTGGACATAAGAGACAATGGCCATGAGTATAGTCCTTGAGTTAAGTCAATGGGGATGCTTCAGGGCACTGGTAATAAACAAACAGTTCCAGTTGTTTAAGATGGCTGGATCTTATTTTCTTACTATGGGTGCAAAAAATAATAATCTCATTCATCTTTATTTTAAAGAAACTTAAGGGAAAAAAACATAAGCCTGGAACAGATGCAAAAGAAAAAGAGTACATTAGCAAGATATTACTTTATATAACTATGAAATAAAAAAAATGGTTACAATAGCATAAAGTTATATTGTAATTGATATGCCATAATAACAGGTATAAATAATATGGCATAATAAATTTGTCTTAAGTTTATGCTACAATAAAAGTTGGAACAATGCAAGGGATTCCACTGCTTTTACTGCAACAGATTAATACATTGCTTTGAACAAAATTAAATGTTCTCCATTGTGAGATTTTTTTTTACCTGGCCACAACTGGAGCAGATAATGTAAAACTTCTATATGTTTCTTGAAATCCAAGGCACTGGCCAGCTCTTCTGAATCAGTGAACACTCTGTTGTTGTGGCTGGTAGTTTCCTGCCACTGACTAAGTAATACAGGCCCAAAACACACAGCTAAATTCTGGCAAGTCATTCTGTTTACTTCATGGTATGAAGCCACCCGTTTCAGATGGTCCAAGAGCATCTTTAGAGTAGCCTAAAGAAAAAGAAGAATGGTATTAGTTCATTAATCACAGGGGGGAAATGCAATTAAGAAGAAAGGCAGTGGCAATATTATTGAAGGCCCTGTTCCTTTAATTCCATCACAACACTGTCATTCATGCCCACTAGCAGTGTCCACTTAAGATAACATTTCAAAAATACCTTTTTGTGAAGCAGAAGAGCAGACAGATCTGAGGATTTTGCAGCTGCTCAATATTCTATACATGCCCTTAAGGAAATATTTTGCAAAGGCCAGTGAACTGCAATTTTCTGCATACTTACCTGGACGTAAACCACCCCAAAACATCAATCCTCAGCTTGGAGAAAGGCTTTAACAATCAGCCTAGTCCCATGAACCAATTTAATAGCACTGCATTTAAATAAAACTAAATAGCACACTGCCCCATAATTGGTACTGAATTAAATGGCTAGAAATATTTGGTTGGGGTTCATCTCTCTTGCAAAAAAAGAGTCCTTTCCCCTGATTTCTTTGTTCTTTGAGGTCACAGGCAAACTTTCTATGAAACTGTAATTTTTCTTGTGCCAAAACCAACAAGCATAGTAAGATGTTCCCACCACTTCATTAAGAACACAGGAAGCTACATTACCAAAATTGGAACGCCACACAATCCAGCTCGTAATTATTATCTGACTAGACCATCTGAAGTTTCAGAAAAAAGTCTTTCTCAGCCTAATTGGATTCTTTTGTTTTGGGCTTTTTTGTGATCTATAACTCTTTATTTGCAACAGCTATTGCAGATTGCAAGGTGAATAAATTATCTCTTTTTTTTTAAAAAAAAGATACCATACTAGTGAAAACATATATAAAATCTATGTTGGCATTCCAATGCAAAGACAGAAGATAATTTAACCAACATTGGGGGGGGGGGGTGCTATTAGCTGAAAGCAATAATTTATGAAGTGCTCTATCATAACCAAAATTACTGAGAAAGGGAAATATATGATCAAGTAACATGTCTAGGGTTAAATATAAAGCATAGTGAAAAGAGGGGAGAGATGCTGATGGTAAATAAAACCATCTTTTTGTGAGATCTGAGGGAAGCAACTCTGCTTAGAAAAATGTTTTGTCTAGCTGCCTGGCCATAAAAGGCTACAGTTGGTTTCCTTTACTAGGTTCTCTGCAACAGACGAATAAGTTTCCACATTGTAGTTCAGCATTTTATGACACCATATAAAATTAATTAAGGAGCATGTTTCAGGTTTAGGTGCCCGAAAATAGTAGCTTGCCAGAAGAAAAACCTTGTGTATTGTCCAGAGTAGCTGGCAGTTAGACAGCACATAAATTTAATAAATTATTATTACCAAATCAAAATCATTACAGATAGTCCTTAATTTATGACAATTGGAACCAGAATTTCCCTTGGTAAGCAAGACAGTTGTTAAGCATGAGCACCGATTGTAACTTTGAACAATCACTAAATGAATGGTTCAGGACTAGGTGTATAATATTCATTAAGTATTCACAGTGTTCAACTTTGCTTGAAAACCATTTGTCTCTACCAAAAACTTTGAATGAAATCCTTCTATATTATTTGACAGTGTGCAGAAAATGTGAGTTGGAGATCGGATTCAAAGAAACCATTAGATCATATTGCTATCACCAAACTGATCTGATTATTTCGTTGCTTTGCACATGCATAACAAATCTCTCCTCCCCACACTGTCCAGGATAAATGTTTTCCAATCCAAATCCATAAGGTTTGCCCCAGTTTGGACTCCTGGTGAGATTTGCCAGAGGGGTGTCCTTAAAGGTACATGTTCTTTTTCATGCGCTTCTCTTTGCTATGTAGGATAATGGAAACACACAGAAAAACTGTGATTTCTGGTACTGGATAAGCTTACCACCAAAGTTAAAAGCGGCTGAACAAACAGGGGCACCTGCACAATCAGGCTAAAGGAGCAAAGGGCTCCAGGTGATTGTGTCCCTTGGTTTAGGTGCTCGCGGGTACTTCCTATTCTCAGCCTAACTTACAAAGCATTTAAAACATTAAGCTTTCATAATCAGGGGAATAACTCCATGCCTATTTAATGTATGGTGTCCTGAACCCTAATTATGCCTCTTTCCCTCAATTCCAGCACATCTATACTTTTCTAATATCAACAAAAGAGGTTGAATGAAGTGCCTCCAAAATAAGACGGCTTACCAAAATGGAGTGGGAGGAATCTACCGCTTCGTATTGTTTGGTGGCCACTGTTCTTTCCATCTCTCCAAATAGAACTTTACTTTCTTGTTTTTCTACCCATACATACTTAACTCAAACCCCCAGACAGACAGCTCACAATTTGCTCCACCAAAGCTCTCTGATTTGGGCTACAAAACGCCACACAGTCTCCAAAGACTAAAATAAAATGAAGCGAGCTACTTTTCATGCCATATCACGGTCATCTTGATCTTGGTAGATTTCAGAACCCTTGTTCTAATTTACCAGCGAAATCCAACTTGCCTCAATAATTGAACAACTGTGTTAGTGTATTGCGGGCCAATCTGCTATTATCAACAGCAACCCTGAGTAGCTTCAGGCAATGTTTTGGTGTTGATCTCTATCTCTTTTTTTTCTCCTGGAAGCAAACATTTCAAGGCGAGAAATGGTTATACAAACTGTCTACCTTTATCTGGCATCAGACAATAGCAGCGAGGGAAAGCCCCCAAATCATGTTCACATCACTTCCTCCTACTTGTTAGGGAGAAGGGAATTAAACAACTTACTGAGGGTTTGGAAGGATTAAGGTTAGGCAGACTGGTGAATCTTTTTTAAAGGAATACTTAAGTAGCCTTTCTTTCAATGCAACTGCATGCAAGTTTCATGCTGCATCTATTCTGCCATACACAGATAGACTGGCTTGATTATAGAATAATTCCAGCAAATCTTCTTAAAAAGTGACTTTGCAAAGCTAATGTTACTGCTAGAACTTGCTCCTATTCTGCCTGGACAAGCCGGTAGCCAACCTGCCCGGTTGGCATAGAGCAGATTGAATATGTTCTAATGGCTTTCATGTGCAAAGCTAGGATCACTTCTTGTGATTCAGCCTGGACAAACCAACAGCTGCTTTGTACAAGCAACATCAAAGCAAATTCTGACAATCTCCAGCAAAAAGGCATGCAAGTCCAGCTCAGAATTCGCTCCCTCAACAAGCTGACAGAGGAGTCCTCATTTTCTCCAACTGCTGCTATAAAAAGAAAAATATCAATCCAAAATAAATGTAGAACATAGCGGCTTTCTCAAAAATAAAGTCCAGGTTTGCAATCAAAATGAAATTCATCTTTCCTATGAAAAATAGGGTTTTATATGTCATTCATCATTTCAATGAAAACTGATATATTTTTGCCAAACTGTTAACTCCAATTAATCAATGAAATCATTATATTATTATTATCCAGAGGTAGATGCACAAATATATTTATTTTAGGAGATCATGGTATCACAAATGCTGAGAATCCCTGATGTGGTTTTAACATCTTGTGAGTCAATTCATTGAGCCAACTTAGCTGAAGCCACCGGAAGTCAAGCCAAAGTTTTATTCTGAAGAGGGGAAAAGGAGGGAAAAAGTGAAAGTGATACAGGTAGTCCTTGACTTACAACCACAAATGAACTCAACATTTCTATTGCTAAGCAAGACAGTTGTTAAGTGAGTTTTGCCCCATTTTATGAACTTTTTTGCACAGTTGTTAAGTGAATCACTGCAGTTGTTAAGTGAATTGTGAGGTTGTTACACGAATATGGCTTTCCACATTGACTGCTTCTCGGAGGCTGGCTGGGAAGATTGCAAATGGTGATTTTCATAAGCATGAAAACTGATCATAAGTCACTTTTTTTCAGTAAATTTGTAACTTCAAGCAGTCACCAAATGAAAATGGTTGGAAGTCGAGAATGACCTGTACTCCTTAAGCTAGGATTCCCAAACCTCTGGGCTGCAGCTCACTACTGGGCGGTGACCTATTGGCAACTGGGCCACTCCAGTGCAATGGTCCAGTTCTCCTTTCCTCCTCCCAGTCAGGCCAAGCTGCAAAGATTGGAGATCACTAGCCTATTTGGAACTGGGGCCCACAAGCAGCTAGCCAGAGCATGCATGGGTGCAGCTCAACTGTTGCAAGCGGCATTAGAATGCATGGGTGCTGGCCCGCTGCTGGCGAGGACCAATTCCCCTCTCCCCCACAGCTAGGCTACCAAGCCACAAAGGCTGGGGACCACTGCCTTAAGCCATGCAGTAGTTCATTGGGTTAACAAATACTTACTTTCTCCACTTCTGGCAGGCAATCCAAGAGAGCCATTGTATATTCTGAATCATTACAATCATTTTCACATCCATTTGCTGTCATTTTCAAAGGTCTTTTTACCATGGCATCCAATACTGCTTCATAAAGTTGTTTAGTTATCAATGGAGAAGGCAACTCCCTTAAATAATCTTTGAGGATACCTAAACAAGGCATGCAGGGAAAACAAAGTGTAATGAATTTATCAGAGAGTCACATTTCAGCAGGACAATCAATAGTGCTCATGCAGAAATTATCTCAAAATTGGGTAGCTTGGAGACACACATGCACAATATGTGTGTGTGTGTGTGAAATCTGAAAATCATTTATAGCTCTGAATGTTAGTTCTTGTTTCTTTTATTCTATCTATGTTGTGTGCTCCTTAAAGGAAATGCCAAAATTAATATAAAACTTTACTGGGAATAGCAATGATAGCATTACATCACTTCTAAATTTTAATACACTTAACATTTTATCAGAATGTTCTAAGTAGTCACAACCACAAGAGAATGTAGGTTGTTCTGTCCCCGGCTCAGAACTGTTGCAAATGTTTTATTGATTCTTATTTACATATGTTAATTCCACTGTGTCTCATGTCATTTAAAACAAAAATTCGGAACTGGACATTCAGGACAAAGATGCTGGCCCTCTCTGTTGCAATGTCTTAACTTCCTTCTGTTCACACATACCTCATCCACTCTAGTTCCTGCCATATGCAGCCCAGTGGCATTTAAAAAAAAACTCAATGCATTCAGCATTGAAAATACCCAAGTTATTCGTTTGTAGCCCACCTTCCTTTTTAATTTATCAGCCTCTACAAATTGTGCAAGCCGCTCTAAGGTATAGTTCTTGAATCAAATGCAGTCCCACTCAGATTTCAAGAGCTGTAATGGTGCAGTGGTTAGAATGCAGTCCTGCAGTCTAGCTCATTCCTCACTCCAAGAGTTCGATTCTGAGCGGTTCAAGGTTGACTCAGCCTTCCATCCTTCCGAGGTTGGTAAAATGAGGACTGAGATTGTTGGGGGCAATATGTTGACACTGTAAACCGCTTAGAGAGTGCTGTAAAGCACTAAAAAGTGGTATGTAAATCTGCTTTTGCTTTGCTATCATGCACATGATCCCCAACAGTTGCAATAGATTATCAATTTTAATTTAACAGAAGTTTGGCATTGTTAACTATATGGGGAATAAGTCATGTGTGTTGGATTTACTTAATTTAATTTCCATTAAATTAAGTTTTCTGTGGAGGAGGACGCTCAAATGCCATGTGTAGCCCTTAATTGAAGGTGGACATATATTTATGATAATTATTTTAAGTATTTGTTTTATTTTTGTTGTATGCTCCTCAAAGTCACATGTTTCTGAGATGGGCAGCTATATAAATTGGATTAATAAATAAATGTTATACTGAGACATTCAAACCCAAGCAAGCAGTAGACTTGTTAAAAGTAAAACAGCAAAATAGGTGAAAGTAAAAGGAGGCAGTTGAGCCCACATCCTGATTATGTTAATTATGATTGGTTGGGTTTTTTTAATCTCAGCGGCAGCTTATGTTATATATTGATTTATTATAACGTTTTTATTTTGTTGTTAAACATTGCTAGCCCCTTGAATTACATATTTGAGGTAGGTGGCTGTACAAATTGAGTAAATACACACAGACATAAACACCACAACTAGTTCCCTCCTCCAAAAGCTAAAAGAAGCATAACAGACCTTTCCCGGATGGTGGCCCAGCGCAAAGGGAGAGGGGGGAAGAGGGGATAGTTTTGTGCGAGGGGAAGGTGCATGCATGTGCGGACATGGCTTCCTTTGTGTGAGTTTGTGCACATGCCCGCCATTTGTGCAAGTGGGGCGGCTATGAATGGCCAGCCAGCTGCTTGTATGAGTTGGGCTGTGAGCATGCATGCATGTGCACACTGGTCCATCGTCATGCAGCCCGGTTGCTAATAGGCCATGGCCTGGTATTGGTCCATGGTCCACAGATCGGGGACCCTGGAATAGATCTTATCAAGTGAAAAAATTATATTAGTTTGCTTGTTCCCTTAACATTTAAAAAACTGTTCTTGATGGAAACACAACAAACCAAGTCAGATTTTTAAAAACGGTCTACCTCTTTGTCTATTGTTTTTTTTTTTTTTTTAAAAGAGATTAAATTAGGGAAGAATTCAAAACTGAATTGAATCACAGCCTTTTAATTCAGAAAAATCTGAGTAAGGATGGGAACAGAGATTAATATTGATCCTGCTGAACCCAACCTTCCCTTTTACTCTGATACCCTGTTCTCCAGAAAAAAAGACCTCCCCGGATAATAAGCCCAATAAGGCTTTTGAGCGCATGCACTAAAATAAGCCCCCCCTCCTGAAAATATTGCAACACAGCAGCATCCATGAGGTGACCATGCTTGCCTCACCTGGACCTCAAAAATAATAAGACCTCCCCCAAAATAAGGCCAAGTGCTTATTTCGGGGGTCAAAAGGAAATAAGACCCTGTCTCATTTTCGGGGAAACACAGTAGTGGAAGCAGTCTCATTTCTTCTCAGGTATCAAACTGCAAATGTTATATTCCTTTATTTTAATCAGATAATAACACTTTTACTATACACAGATGTTTTTAAAGGTAGCCAATAACATCACTAGGAAAATGCCTTCAGGTCCTATGAGCAATATATTTCTGGAGGTCTCTTCAAGCTACTTTTTACATTGTTAAGTGTCCCTTTATCTTTTTTAAAAATCTGATTTTGATCAAAATAAATTGGATTAATTGACTGCTTCTTCCCTATTACTAGAAGGCATCGCATGTTTGCTTGAAAGGCTGAGTCGCTGATTTTGCACCTCCTCAACCTCTCCAAAGTTGCCCACCACCATCATAGGCAAAGCAACACAATCTTTGTGCAGTTTAAACTACAACATCCTGTTTATTTCAGGAATCTCTGCAATCCCATGCTACATTTTGGGCTATAAAATGTCAAGACACAGATATTTTTGTTTTCCTGAACTATTAAAATCTAAACTCAGATTTTAATTGCTTTGCTCCCATTTCGCTCATGCAAGCCGCCGAATGTAAGCTGAGCCTTAATAAATTGTACTGTTTAATACAGAATGAAAACAAAGAGCTGAAAGTAGGAAGCTGAGATACCAATTTAAGTATCTGGCAAATAAAGGCCTTGTTAATCCCCAAACCATGACAGAAATACCACTGTTGAATTTTTCTTAACAAAGCAAGACTTGTTGCAAGACTCAGTGTGCCTACCACAAATCTTACCCTATGACCCAACTGTAATGTGAATTGTGTTAACTGAAGACTCTGTTAAAGAACAGACTTTTTAAGATTAAAGCAAGGGGCTCCATTTCTACTCTTCATAGAGAAGGGGATTCAGAAAGTTACTGGGACTACAAAATTTCAGTGTCACCCTCAGAATCTTGCATGTTAAAAACACTGCTTTTTTGTCTAAGTATTTCAAGGAAAGATTGTCCACAAATTGGCAATCTAAACCAGCTTTTCCCTCGACAATCTCCAGATGTACTAAAACCCAAACATTTAGTTCAGAGGTGTCCGATCTTGGCAACTTTTAAGACCTGAGGACTTATATTTGCAGAATGCTGGCTGGGGAATTCTGGAAGTTAAAGTTCACAAGTTTTAAGGTTGCCAAGATTGGACACCTCTGGTTCAGACGATCCCAATTTAGGAAAGGCTTAAATCAACAGCAGGATCAAATACTTGTAAATAACACTTCTGGGCTTTCAATATTTTAAAGCATAGGAGTAGGGGAACTAATCACGAACAGAGTTTTGCTATCTTCCGAGCAAAGGAGCTGCTCCGAGACAGCACAAAATACCTAAGTAAGAGGAAATGAGTCTGCTATGGATTTTTAAAAGTACTCAATAAGAAGGCACTTCTGGAATGTTTTTTCACAGGAGCCACACTGAGCTCTGCAATCAAGTCACCTGGTCTTTCCTTTTCAAAACACTTTCTCTCGCTTCATTCCTCTATGAAACAAATTGTCAGCCTTCTGACCCTACACTGTTCTCCTTTTAGAGACCCTTTAAAAGAGGGCAGCTATTTTTTATGGACTGGCATATCCTGACAGCTTTATTTTTCTTGTTCCAACCATCGCTGGCACAGAATATAGGCAATAATGAGAGAAAACGCATACTTCTCCAATCCACCTAATTAATTTCTCATTTTTCTAACCCACTGAACTGTCAACTATACGGTATACTTTACTACGAGAGAGTTCACATGGCTGGAAGCAGACACGATGCAGAAATATCAGAAATCAGCCAGCTGCTAAATTTGCTAAGGCACATTATTCTGAATGACATGTGCATTTTCACTGTAAGCCAGTGCCAGCCACAGAAATATTTCCGAGGCAAAGTTTAATAATTAAATGTGCATTTCCTTAGCAACAGAATAGATCTCCAAAAGAGGAAGAGGAAGAAAAGTAACCTTTGAGACGCAGACTTGAAAAAGTATTTGACTTTAAAAGGAAAATATTAAGTGGTTTTTCACCGAAGAGGAATTCTGAAGATTGGCAAATTACTAGAACAATGCCTATTACTTTATTAGAGATATGCAAATCTCTTAACAAGGTGCTTCTCTTTCAATAAAGTGCCCTTTGAAAGACATTCCTCAATATTTAGACGCCACTGCTCAATCTGATTCAAAACTCTCTTAGGTTAGCAGACAAAACAAAAATCTAGTATTATACTACCCTAACCTTTACAAATGTAAATACTGGCATGTCCATTCTCCAACAGTGCTCATTTTAATTAGATCAGCAGAGATATTTTTCTCCTTACTTGCCCAAGTTGGAGATGTATTCTAAGAACAGGAGCAGGGGTGGGTTTCAACCGGTTCGCGGCAGTCCCCGCGAACCAGTTGGTCGGCGAACCCGGAAGTAAGTAACTTCCGGGAACGGCGAAGGGCCCGCCCGCCTGCACTCCTTACCCGGTTTTGATGAGTTCTGCGCTTCCACGCATGCGCAGGACGCATACAGCGCCTGCGCGATCCTCCAGGAGCAGCTGGAGCATCGCACAGACGCTAGTACACATGCGTGCACTGCGTGCGTGCACGAGGACGCCGCCGGCCCCGTTCCAACCGAACCGGTTGGAACGGGGCGAGAAACCCACCCCTGAACAGGATTCATACTTTGGTGTCACCTGCAGCTTTGAAGTTGGGGAAAAGTCTGATTCCTTGGCATTCTTAGCAAAGAGCAGAATTCCACTTGCTATGACAAATAAATAATCAAATCAACTCGTTCCAGTTTCTGAACTTTAAACAAGTGCTGTTTGGGAAACTAAGATTAATGATGACTGAGAGGTAGCTTTTTAAACTTGAAAGCTGAGGTTTTTAGGACATGAAACTCAGAAGCTGATTCCAGTTTCTATTCTTGCTACTATATAAAACTATCCCTCCATTGCTGCATGCCCCAAATAAATCATAAATAATGGACTTTGAAGATTTACAAGACAAGATTAACAATTCAATAGTCATATATTAACAAGCCCTGTAATGTGTGTGGCAGCCAGAAAATGTATTATTTTTACCCATTCTCAGCTACAAAATCCTATTTTGCTTTAGGGATAGGAACATCTGCAGTGACTGGACTGGGTCAAATGTTTTAATGTTGTGGTTTCAAAGCACAAAAATAATTGTGCTTAACCTCACAGATTACATGATGGCCATTAGACAATAGGGCTTTTTTAAAGGCTTATATATCAAGAGTTGTTACCTACTTGCAACTCTATCATGTTCAGAGGTGAATAACAGAGGCAAAGGACATTCAAAGAGTATGGCTTATTCCTCAGATGTGGTATGTATAAACGTCCCACAATAATTGGCTGGTCACTGATGAAAATAGGATACTAGCTCTAAGGATGAATAGCAATAGCATAACAGTTAGACTTATAGACCGCTTCATAGGGCTTTCAGCCCTCTCTAAGCGGTTTACAGAGTCAACATATCGCCCCCACAGTCTGGGTCCTCATTTCACCCACCTCGGAAGGATGGAAGGCTGAGTCAACCTTGAGCCGGTGAGATTAGAACCGCTGAACTGCAGATAACAGTCAGCTGAAGTGGCCTGCAGTACTGCACCCTAACCACTGCGCCACCTCGGCTCTTGTTGAATGCTTGTTCTAAGACAGCAAACTCGGCTCTTGAATGCTTGTTCTAAGACAGCAAACTCTTTATGGGGAACTCTACAATTCAGACTCTGTGCATATAAATAAAAGCAGCTGTGGCCGCTCAAACAAAAAGAGGAAAGAAGGCAAGAGACTTTCTAATTCCAAAACAGCTGTAATTCAAACAACGTTGCTTGAAACTGTCCATCCCTACAGGAAATTCCATTCTGGAGACCTTCTTGTCATCCAAGAAGTGTAAAACAGGAATTTTCCTTAAAAAGGAAGTTATAAATTTTATTTTATTCAACTGTGCGACAACGTATAAAACCACTGAGAAAGTTTAGCACATGATTCAAGATGGTATCCCATATTTCTATTCATCTATACTGGGGGTGATACTTTAGAATGTGTAACAAAATGTTTTTGGGTAGAGTTCTCTCCTTAAGGGTGCAGATCCTCCACCTGTTTCTTGCCTGCACAGGCACCCACTTCTGTTTTGTACTGTGCAAAATCCTATTGAGATGTTTCTACCCCCAAGGCCTTTAGAACCTCTGCACACCTATGAACTCTCTAACATCTCTTGAATATTTTTGAGGCGCACAAGCAATGGCATTCAACAGTCCAAACATTTCAAATGAAAGAAATAATTAACTCTTTTGCATAAGAAGCCAAGAATGTATACTTTTTTTGAAAAAAACATACTACTGCACAGACTCAACTACAATAAATATTTAAGAAAGACTCCTGCAAACCTATAACAAAGGGCAGGGAAGCTGTTTGGGGCATAATATGGAATAAAATTATTTACATTTTACCCTTCTGATTTATAAGAGGGTAGATAATACAAACATGTACAATTTTTTCAGTGTGCACATAGCTGATATGTTAATTATCTCAGGGAAATAATAAATTCCATCCTTATTGCCAGATGTAAAAGAAGTTCTCAAAAGCTTTTCCTATATTCCATAAATTCATAGCTCCAAGAACCTCTTGATCAAAAATGTAATTTGGATTTATACAAAGCTTACGTTGGTTTCAAAAGAAGAGAATGGAAGAAAATGTACACTAGTTTATTTGTTCAGTAGAGCAAGCTCATTTCCCAGATTTAAAAAAAAATGAAGAAACCTACATGTTCAGCTGCCACCCTCAGACAATGTTCAGTTTGGAACTGGGGAGAGGGAAAAGCCACATCTGGAGCCCTAAAGCAACCATCTTTTCTCCTCTCTAGCTTTGTTTTAAACAATCCAAGGTCAGAACCTTGGGTGAAGAAAGGAAAGGTTATACATATATTAATATTATATATTAATTTTTTTTGCCACCCATCTCACCACAAGGGGACTCTGGCTGGCTTACAACATTAAAATGAAACCATAAATGTATAAAATCACATCGAAACGACAATTAAATACAAACTATAACTAAAGATGGGGAAGAAGAGAGAGTATACAGGGAGTGAGATGGAGACTGCTATTAGTTGATCAACCACCTTCAGTGTGAAATTCCCCCATCAAGGCCCCAAGCCAACTGGTAGAGCCAGGTCTCCACGCTCTTATGGAAAATCAGGAGGGTGGGTGCTCCAAAGGGCGGGGCCACAGCAGAGAAGGCTTTGATTGATGGGATCCACAGCATATATCATAAAGAAGCTATGTTCAGACAAGTTTCCCATCAGTGTACTGGGGTTGGCAACTGAAATCAGATGGGTCATTGGTTCATGCCTTTAGAATTTCTGTTTTCAGTGAAATGTAAAAAAAATCCCACTTTCATTAAAAAAGAGTTTCATAAGACCCTTACAGCTGATTTAGCCTTTATATCAAGATGTGGTAGCCGTTAAATAGTAATTGTTGCACAGTTTTTTTTTATTAAGCTATGAATATACTGACAGTATAACCAATTATGTTGTATATATGATGTACAATGACAATAAAGGTTGTACTATACTAGTAGATACAATAAAGCACTTGCCATGCTTTCTTCAATGTACCCATGCTTAGGTTCCATTCATACATATTGACTAGAATTCTAGGACAACATTTCTCAACCTTGGCAATTTTAAGACATGTGGACTTCAACCTCCAGAATTCTCCAGCCAGCACTCATCTGGAACCAAAATTATTCCAGAATCCAGAACAAAACTGAATCTATATCAAAACTGACAATATTGTTCTTACAAAGTTAAATATACCCTCACCTTGCATTTAGTGACAAGGTTTCCAATTATGACCAATTAGATCCCACAGATTAGGCCTCCTCCGAATACCATCTGCTAGCCAATGTCGACTATCGACCCCTCGGGGGAGGGCCTTCTCTGTGGCTGCTCCGGCCCTCTGGAACGATCTCCCCGTGGAGATCCGGACCCTCACCACCCTTCAGGTTTTCCGCAAAGCCATTAAGACCTGGCTGTTCTGGCAGGCTTGGGGCTGATGAGTTCCCAGCCCACTTGAATTGTTGCGACTGTTGCTTTGTTTTTAACTTGTTTGTCTTTTTGTTTTGTTGTTTGTATTCCCTTCCACCTTTGTTTGTTAGCCGCCCTGAGTCCCTCGGGAATAGGGCGGCATACAAATGGAATAAACATTTCCAACATGTCCAAACATTTCCACAGTGGGCAGATATTAGTTCAAAAGTCTTGATTTTAGGACATTATTTGTTAAAAACGTCCTTTAATATTAACTTATATGATACACTGCACAATAAAACCCCAATGGCATTCTGAGCATTTATTTATCCTTCTATAAAAAGCAAATTTGTTACCTGTTATCACATTTATATCTGGGTACTGAGTTTCACATAGAGTAACTGCTTTGCTATCCTTCTCAAATGCCTCTCGGAGTTCTTTCTTCACAGCTGCCGACCCACATAAACGGTAGAGCCCTACAACCTAGAAATAAAATATAAATCTTACAGAGTAACATCATGTAGTTTAATATAAAAATATAAATCAAATATTCAACAGAAATGCAATCTTAAATATCTTTGTACTCAATATACTCTAAAAGGATTAGAAGGAAAACCTGTATGAAATAAAATCTTTATCAGAAAAAAGCAAAATTATCCATGTTGCATTAAGCATATCGACTGTGCTAAATAACTGTGGTAATGGAGAGGAAATAGCTATTTTAATTGCAATGAATAGAGTGGTATAATAGGACGAGACCAAAGTTTATCCATATTTACCACAAAAGCTTAGAGTTTGTAAACTTTCACAGGGACTTTACATTCAGTCCTAGTCATCAAACTGATGGGTTAGCTCCATCTTACCTTCAGCATTATCTACCCTAGTAGAGTCTACCTGCCTACTCTATTAGAATCCTTTCCCAAGAAGTCAAGGAAAAATGTCATAGAGGGGCTTTCTCAGGGATAAACACTCATTTTGAATCAAATGTGCTGTTCAAAAAGCAACTGGACTTTGTTGGTTTGTTCCTTGAAAATGTTTTGCTTCTTATCCAAGAAGCTTCTTCAGTTCTCAATTCAGTTCTTCAGAACTCAAGAAGCTTCTTGGATGAGAAGCAAAACATTTTCAAGGAAAAAAACCTCCAAGAATGCCTAGTTGCCTTTGGAAAAGCACCCTTGGGACAACCATGACCTTGATGATTGGGAATCTCCATCGACACTCACTTTGAAATACAGAAGCCTGCATCTTGAAATGAGGATGAACTCTTTCCTATATAAAGTGTTGTCTGCACTGAGGGTGAGCTGTAAAATATGATTTATAGGGTTAGGGTGTTGTGGGACCTAGATGTTTCTGGGTTATTTAATAAACTGAGGTTAAATAAACCATTAGTTACCAAAAACTGCAAACCCAGTTTTTATTCCCTCAATGCAGCACTGATCTAGTTATTCTTACAGTGAGAAAATGGAAAAGGATACACTGTACTATTATCTTTTTAATAATAAATTATCCATATTAATTAAATTATGGTGATGCATTTATTGCAATTTGGACTTACAAAGATGTTTTGTCTGTTTTTATAGAAGCACATATTTTTCTTCTGCATGGTACAGCCAAATATCACATGTCAAGAAATCATGGGCAGGCAATTTGCTAGCAGTAAAACATTTAAAAGGCTCTTCTGATTAGGAACCCTTCTGATTAGGAATATATATGCTTTAAAGAATGGACCAACATAGTTTCAGCACAAAATTTTTAAAAAATCTAAATCATACCACGAAAAATCGCTTATTTCCTAGCAAAAGTAGAAGTAATCTTAAGAGTTTTTTAAAAGGCAATTCCATTATAGCTAACATAAAAGGGAAAATAAGTTATAGTAATAAAGTTGTATTATCTTAGCATTTTTAATGGAAGCTGGAATAGAAATTTAACTAATAACAGTAGCACCTCATGTACACACTATGTGCATCACTCACTCTTTTAGATGCTTCATTATTACAAATGAATTATTTCAGTTGTAGGGTGAAGCTTTGTTACTGCACAATGCAATGTAAGAGAGTGAGACATGGAATATATCTGGTATTTTTTTTAATCCAAATATTTCTCATATAAATGCATCCTGTTACAGTGATAGCGTCTAAACCAGAACTAAATGTTTACATGCTACTTGAAATTCAGGATTACATTTTCTCTAACAAATGGAGAAGTTGGATAAATAATTCTTTCATAATATAAACTAAAGCAGTATAAAAAAGCTTTAGTCATCAACATTAAATACCAAAGAGTATTATGGTACTTCAAATACTAACTCATTTATTACATTTTTGTCCAGAGCCCAGTCCACAAAAACTTCAACCACAATATATTTGCTAGACTTTTGTTATGTTTTTCAATCTCCTTTTGGAAATTTCTAGATTAATGGTCCTTAAAAGCACTACATTCTTATGGTCGAAGGGACAAGGTAAAGCACATTTAAAATCTGGCTGCATTTAAAACCTGAGATCTAAAAGGTTTAAATACATTGAGATTTCCCATAATAGGAAATCTTTGTGCATAAAGATGTCCAGTGATACCCATTTGCTGAATACTGGGGTGAGATTTGTGGGTGTTCCTGGACTCTGTTACCCACTTGTATTTTTAACCCCAGATGTGCATATTCTGCACATATCTTTATATCTAAGGCTGCCCTGGAGCATTTTCTTAATCCTGTCAAACATCCACTGTAATTCTAAAAGCATGGTGGCTGACAGGCTACCTGTTATACTGAAAATCAAATTCCCTACAGGACAGGCTACTTGTTATACTGAAAAACAAATTGCCTACAGCTCATGCCAAGCATTTTGTATAGCCACGTTAGACATCTTTTTAAAATCAGTTTGCTTCCCATGAATTTTATGAAGGCAGGAAGAAATCGTTCTAATGGGCTTCATGATTTCTGAGCTTTTGAGATAGGGGAAAGAAAATCAGATATCGGTTGCCTGAAGTGAAAGTAAATAATCCTATTATGACTGAATGATGCAACAGTCTGCTGTGATACTAGCAACATCTGTAGGGCAATGCCTACAATTCTCACAGAAGCAACATATAAAATTACCCTACAAGAAAAACCCTCTACTCTCAGTTTTGTTTAATTACAATTTCTGAACCTTACATCCTGTTTGATATTTTTCTGCCCTTATAAATACAAATGCCACCATTACACTACTGGTTTGGAAATCCTAAAGGCTAGTCACCTAAAATTTGGCAAATGCAAAAGGATTGTAGGCTGCACAAAAAAGGACAATTCTTTTTGTTCATCTCATCTTGTACCCCAATGTTAAGAAGGTGGCCAGCTATCCAAATGAAGATAATGAGGTACGGGAGGTTGTATTCTTTGGATTTAAATAACAGTGTGTGTGTGTGTGTGTGTGTGTGTGTGTGTGTGTGTGTGTGTGTGTGTGTGTGTGTATGTATGTATGTATGTATACAAAGATAGCACAATGACAAAACTTTACTTCTTTACCTGGCAACCTCTCTTTTCAATCTCCGTAATGCACTTTTTCATCAAGAGAGGGACCATCAAACCTTCATTTTCCTTCTCAACAACCTTCCGAGCATCAACTCCGAAGAGTATCGGTTCTCGTTCTCCATCTGTTCCACCAAGAGAATTCTCCCACTGTTCCAGAAGAGTTAGCTTGACATAGATAAGACCTCTAGGCTCCAGTTTTACTGCCAACTGATGAGTCCTCGTCACACGAAAAAGAGCAGGAAGAACTACCGTACCATGGCAGCAGACCCGGTTTTTCCTTGGCATGGGCTCCCAGCTGAAAACCACTAATTTTAGATGCTGAGCATTTTCTATCTCTATGTTGAAAGTGTGATCCATGTCCAAAAATGTTGTTCTGCAAGTCAGCAAAGCGGTCCTTGCTTTATTTACTGAATCCACCTGAATTGCACAGAAGACATCTTTTGAGTCCATCCGCGGTGGTTTCAGATCCTCTGCACCATAGAAGTGAATGCTCATGAGTCCAGATATGTACTGGGAACATTTGGGTTGGTCAGCAAAAGTGTAGTGTCGAAAAGCATCAATGTCTATTTCTGATTTATTACCCATGTTACCTGCAAATACTTCCTTTCCTTTCCCAACTCTGCTTTCAGCTCCGTATTTCCCTGATTTCGCTATAAGCTCAGGAGAGTCTCCATCGCTGAGGTAGCCCCCTTTGCTGGAGGATTTGGAAGTCCCCCTGTTTTTCTTTTTATAGCTGTGTTGAGAGGATACACTGCTATCAAGATGATACCGGCTTATAACATTCCTGCTAGCAGCTGCTGTTACATTCCCAGAAGAAGCTAACGGTGCATGGCCTACCTCCTGGCAATTATTTTTAAGCAACAAAGAATTGTCTGAGCTATTATGGCTTGAATTTCCTTTGACACTGAGCTTCCTGCTGAGTTCAGGCAATTTTTTCATCTTCATGGAAAGTTTCCTGACTGTTCTTGGGGATTTTATTTTATCAGGGAAAGGCCAGTTTATCGAGCCACCTTTTTTCAATGGGTTTGGGCTTGGAGGAGAATATTCTGCTGTTCCTGTCTCTGCCTTGCTTGCAGACATGATTCCAGGACCTTTGAAAAAAGAAAAGAAAGAGAAGATAAAAATAAAATACTTGGAAATGAAAAGGCTACTTCTTTGTCAGGATCTGAAAAAAATGTCTATTTGGAAAGATGATGAGCACCATCTACATCAGAGTTCCCCAACCTTTCTGATTTTGCAGACTGGGGGGCGGGGAGAGTTCTGCACATGTGGCGGCCATGTGCACACAGCTCCATTTGTGCAAGCGGCAGAAAAGCACAAATGCTGGCCCACCACTCGCACAAGTAGGGATGTGTGTGCTTACCCGCCACCTCTGCGGCCCAGTTCCGTGGGGCTCAAGTCCCTGTAGTTGGCTGGGGCCCGGGGGTTGGGGTCCTCTGATCTACCTTATTCCCACAAATACCCCTTCCTCTGTGCCAGAACAACCAAGAACATGTGTGTCCCCCCCCCCCCACCTTTCCTTAAAAGAGACAAAGGGGGCAGATGCTACCTCGGAATCACTGACCCAGTCCTCTGCTGATGGACCATTCTGCTTGTTTTGTTCTCTTGCATATGTTAAATTGATGTCTTTCAAAAGAAAAGCTGAATGCACCTGTTTTGTTTCAGCATCTCTTTTAAAAATAAAATTCTATGATTTGCCTACACTGTCAAGTTCTGGAAAAGATTGCAAAACAAATTTGCTTTAGGCTCTTGTGCATTTCAAAGGTGGTAATTTGCTTTTTATGGTTTTTCTTTTCTTTGCAAACAAACATGTATTCCTCTTCTCATTGTGGGAAGTTATCATCCAGCCCTCTCCCAGAAAAATGAAATATCCTAGGAAATATTGAAAAGGCAGAATATTTCTCTGGATGTGAAAAGAAAGAAACATGTTTTAAAAGACAGAATAGTTGCCTGTAGCTTCCTGCCCATCCCCGGTTAATGGGCCATTGAGATGGCCAGGCTAGCCCACTTTACATAATAAAGACTTCAGCTACAGAAAGGCATGATAATATACTGAACTGACCACAAGGCATCTGAGAACTCATCACAGCCTAGAGAGTAGCCCCCTGCATGGCACCATGGGAGTCTGACAACCAATCAGAATACATTTCTTACACAGGAACAGGAAACAGAGAGGTGGGACTAAACAGGGTATAAAAAGCCTAGCAAGCCCCTTCCTCGGCCCTTCTTGGATTCTCCACCAACATTGAAGCATGTGATCACCTTTTCTGTTCGGGGCTCAAGCCATGTAGCCCTGCCCAACAATAAACCATCTTTCCAAGCAGCCTCCATGTCTCCAGTGTCTTCTTCCCCACTTGGAGCTGAACCCAGAAGGACATTTCTTTCAACATCATTATGGCAGAGTGAACTTATGATATATTTGGAAACAATTCTCCACAAATTTCCAGCATGACTTATCTCTTTGAATCCACTAATAAATCCTTTCTTACACGATGTTTGTTACATTTATCAAAGAAATCTGAATTTCATAAACAACCAATGAAATTAGTTAATCAATATTGGATTCATAATTAGTTATTTGCATATTCAAGGTATTTTCTAACCAGTTTAATAGGAGGAAATAAATAAAAATGCAAAACTGGAATACAGCATACACTAATAGCAATTTATACACCATAATTTTTCATAGTGAAAGATGAGCCCCCATAAACTTTTGTTCATGGCTCTTACATCACGGAAGTGGAAGGCTCACCTAAACATTTTCACATCATAACCCTGTTTACTATCTAATAAGTCTACGTCTAATTCTATTACAAATATACAATAACTCTACTGTGTTCCAAATTCAGCAATTTCATATACCTAAGGGTTAAAAACAGATGTTCAGTACAAACTGTCAACTGTAATTGAATATAATTGGGTGGAGGGGCTTTATCCTCTAGTATCCTTGGTGAGATAATAGGACATCACTAGATCAAGTGTTTCCAACGTTGGCAACTTTAAGCCTGGCGGACTTCTTTAAGCCTGGCGGAGTTGAAGTCCACCAGGCTTAAAGTTGCCAGCGTTGGAGACCTCTGCACTCATACTGCCAGAATATGGAGAGGGGAAATGCTGACTTTGAGCCATGCAGTTTTTCAAGTTGGTATTTTTATACATGTGTTTCAGCAATAAAGGGATTCTGGAAAACTTTATGGACACATTTCACCTCACATCACAAAATACAAAGCCATTTTTCCTGTAGAATTGGGAGACAATAAGAAGAATCTATTCTTTAGTTTTTCCCCTAGCATTCTAAAATATATTCAAAGCGACAAGAAATAATATCTGGAAAGCACAGGTCCTAACCTAATCAATCCGCCAAAGGGACCAGAATGGTCCTCCAGACCATCATTTTGCTCATTTGTACCATAAACACTACAGAGAGTACATTTAGCAATAGCACTTAGACTTATTTACCGCTTCACAGTGATTTACAGCACTCTCTAACTGGTTTACAGAGTCAGCATATTGCTCCCAACAATCTGGGTCCTCACTAAAAAGTAAAGCAAACATGCATCTGACCCTTAATTCAATTTTTCTTTCCCATCCAACAACCAACCAGGAAAATTAACCAAACAAAATATAAGCAAATGCTTATGAAAAAAAACTTATCAATCCCCCTATCACTACTTAGATACCTATATTATGGCCTGGAGCAGTGGTGGGTTTCAAAAATTGTTCGAACCTACTCTGTGGGTGTGGCCTCCTTTGTGGGAGTGGCTTGCTGCCCATGTGACCAGATGGGAGTGGCTTGTCGCCCATGTGACCGGATATGAAGATGCCGACGACACTTGTCAGAACCACCTTAAATTACCTCACACACAGCACTGGCATGCATGAGAATATGATGTAAACTTGTTTTTTAAAAGGCATCTTTGGTTTGCGTTAAAACAACTTCAACACACACAATGTTCTGATTGCACCACAAATGCAGTAGTCATCCTTACCTTCCACAGAGGCACTGAGTTTTATAAATATGAGCATGATAGTGTAGAATAATCATATCCAAGGACCAGTGGTGGGTTTCAAAAATTTTTGGGACCTCTTCTGTAGGTGTGGCCTGCTTTCCGGGTCCACTGGTGGAACTTCTTCTAACTGGTTCGGTAGATTTGACGAACCGGTTCTACCGAATAGATGCGAACTGGTAGGAACCCACCTCTGGCCTGGAGTCACCTTATAGGAGAGCTGGGCAACATAAGTATTAATTAATTAAATTTTAGGGCGCTGCTGTTAGCAGGAGCCCTGTTGCTTAGTGACCAAGTAGGCATTGTGTTTTTACAGCATCACACAAATCATTCAAAAAATTTTATGCAGCCGACCCAATTAGAAACAGATACAAATAAATAGCACCTTATCCACATTCTGCAGAATCCCTGTTATTTTCTTAAACGGAAGCTAAATCGCTCTCTTTTCTTGCTGGAAATTGACAACTAGGCTTTGTTTTTTAAAAACGATGAAGACGATTCTACTGCACAAAATATGTTTTCCAGAGCCTCAGTGAAAGTTCTTGTTTCACTCAACTGCTTCGCTTCTATTGAGGCTATTTCCTTACATGGAATAGACTATTTCTAGCACACCCGCTGTGTTTTTCTGGCAACAGCTCATAAAAAATGTGGTATTTGATAAATCTGGACAAAGGCCTCTCTTGTACTGCAAATCACCACACAGTCTCACTAGTGTGTTGCACTGAGGCATTCCATAGTAATCAGGGCAAAGTTTTAATTAATTCACATTAATCTTTCTCTGTCAGAAGCCTCTGGCAAAGGCTTAGAAAAGCAAGCCAAAAATAAAATAAAAAACCTGAGAAGTCAATCTAACATTCCTGACATTTTATCTTGAACTTCCGGTGGCTTCATAAAGTCTTCCTATTCATTCTTTGTTGGAACGATAATTGTAAGTGATATTGTCACTATAGGCCAGTGTTTCTCAACCTTGGCAACTTGAAGATGTCCGGACTTCAACTCGCAGAATTCCCCAGCCAGCGAATGCATTCGCTGGCTGGGGAATTCTGGGAGTTGAAGTCCGGACATCTTCAAGTTGCCAAGGTTGAGAAACACTGCTATAGGCTGTCAGCAGCTGGTATTTCTAACTCAGTATTCCATTTTACAAATTATTTTTAAATCCTACTAAAAGGAGGTCATATGGTCATTATTGACCAAGTCAGAAAATCTCCTTTCAGCATAAAAATGAAGTATATTAAAAATTATGCAATATGTGTGCCTGTTCCTTCTGTACACACTATGATTTCACTTATTCAATAGAAGACCTATTTTTTAAGGATTTGAATCCACCACAGCTTCTAAAGGCTAAACATGTTTATGATTAACACTGATAATTCTGTTTACACTAATCACACAATGTAGAATTATGAAATGGTTCAATATTCATAGCACTGCTTATTCACATTTGTATTACCATATATTTATTTATTAAATTTATACTCCCATCATTTCACTGTTGAAATTTCTCTGGGGGGAAAAAACTACGAAAAGTCATTTGTCATAGCTTATAACATAACCAAGCAAATCCCAATCTGTACAACATATTGATCCTAAATCAATATAAGTCTATATAAGTGATATCTTCTATCCACCTGACTGTTTATTTATTTGTCTATCTGCAATACTTCAGAATTTGTTCTAAAAATACCAGTCTGCAACACTTTAAGTAGCCACATTTTTCTCTGAAATATCCAGGAGTGGATGTGCAATCACCTGAGGTACTTCTTCCAAATTATTTCTAAAGCAGTATAGGGCTCATTTGCTTGTTTATGTGTGTGTATGTACACTGAAGAATTATTTTATAAAATCTTTATTAAAGAATTGTGCTGCAGTTTGCAGAGGATAGCCATACAATTCAAGCAAAGCCCCCATTGCTAAGGATGTGCAGACAGGTGCTATGCCTCACATACAAAGTACCACACAGCCTTTTACCATTATCCCAAATACTGCACAGTCCTAATTTGAAGAGCTAACTGGAACAATGCTTTTTTTGCTTTTCCTATAAGCAAAGTCAGCTCCATCAAAAGCCTTCACCTCCAATCACCAAACACTAGCTGTCTATCTCCATGCGCATCCACTTATATGTAATAGTTATGAGCTCTGGCACTCCTCACTGTGAACAAGCATCTTCTGACACGTCTCCAGTGAGGTAATGTGGCTAAAAATGTTTCCTCATTATTTCAGAAGGCCAAAGCTATTAAGCCTTAAAAATTCAAAAGGACCACAAATCTTGTGCAAAAAAAAAAAAAAGGAAACAGTGTGATAAAAATTACAAGCAATATGTAGACTTTGGGAAGTTCAATACAGATTCTAGTTCATTTCAGTCTCTTCCTTAACTTAAAATAGGACCTGCTCTAATTTTCCAAAGGAAGACTGAAGAGGGAGATAAGCATAGTTCTATAAACGTGGTCTCTAAAATCCTCACCAAGGAGCACTATAGTTAAGATGGAAATAGCAATTGCAATGAAAAGACAAACTTATTTCGAGAAACTTGCAATTGCCTTAAAAGGGGTGGTTGTTTTTTTTTTCTAGGATAAGCAGTGTTTATACTTTTTGATAAGAAAAAGCTGCTCCTTTGTTCTAGAATGCTTTTTAATGGCAAGGGGAGTGAGACACCACTGCACTAGAGAAAATAAAACAATAAATTCTAAGGAACGTAGGAGTCTGTAGCAATTTAAGCACCATGCCATCTTCTGGGAATGCAGTTCCTGGAGCGCTTCTGTGCCATGTAACTTAAGACTGTTTTTAGTAACCCTTCAAGAGGAACAGTTCCGGTGCCACATTTAGATATCCGCACGAAGTCACAGCACTGAAGGAGAAAGGCACAGTACTTTTTAAAGAGGAGTCAGTAGGTCACCTTAGTATCCAGAACTTTGGAGGTGAGGGTGGTGGGTGCAGAATCGGCAACAGCAAAGAAGGGGGGAAAGTGATGAAAGGCGCATTGTTACGTTGCAAAGCATATATGCCTCTTTGGGACTTGCTGTCTAATGCTGCAATGTAAGTTAAAAAAAAATGGCAGAGCTTACATCATGATGTCTCCACTGCAGCTTTTGTTATTTTGTCATTATTATAATTGGCTGTGGATGGGGCATAAGGCAAGAGATGGCGGTGGGGAGTGGAATAGAGCAGTGCTTCTCAATCTTCGCTACTTTAAGATGTGTGGACTTCAACTCCCAGAATTCCCCAGCCAGCCATGCTGGCTAGGGAATTCTGGGAGTTGAAATCTACACATCTTAAACATGCTAAGATTGAGAAACACCGGAGTAGAGTAAGTGGATAAAGCACGATGGAAGCATTCATTGTTCTACAATACAGGCAGTCCTCATTTAGCAACTACAATTGGAACCAACAACTGTGTTAATAGGAAAGTGTTCACTACGTAAAACCACAAATATGCTTACAAGCTTACTTCAGCTTTCTCTGGCTTTAAAGGCTTGCAAAGGTAGCAAATGTGAGGATTAATCATAAAGTCAAAAAAGAAGTTATTTTTAAAGTTACTTTTTCATTAATGTTGTAACTGTAATCCAGCACATAAAGTGTAGTTATTAGAATGATTCTTACTGTGTTTAAAACATCACTGTAGCAAAAGAATTATCAGTTCTACCATCAATCCATATAAGCCTAGCATATTTTGCTTACAGCTTCACATTCATATAATGTTAGCTTGTTTGGCTTAATATACTTTATGTAGTCATTTTGCCTAGATAAACTGTCATTTTCAGTTTAACTAAAATTAATAGTAGATACCTT
Organism: Thamnophis elegans; assembly: GCF_009769535.1. Taxonomy (NCBI): domain Eukaryota; kingdom Metazoa; phylum Chordata; class Lepidosauria; order Squamata; family Natricidae; genus Thamnophis; species Thamnophis elegans. The sequence goes on along the minus strand of NC_045545.1, from coordinate 16,104,625 downwards.
AGCAGGATTAAGTGAAATGTTAAGTATTCCTTAGCAATAAAGCCAATTACTTAACAGTAGGAAGTCTCCTCATCAATTATTCCATTCAAAGAGATCCTCATTCAACTCACACAAAATCCCAAGAGGCATTTAAAATAGCTTCATTAACTCCATAAAGAAACAGTGTAGGATAAACTCATAAACAATGTCACCAGAATTCATTATAGTCTCATAATCAAAACATTCAATAAAGCAGTGACTTTTTTGCCTGTGATATGAACGTTCTTATTTCTCTAATAAATGAGGGGATGTGTTACAAACCTCAACTAAAACAAGTGGAAAAAAGAATCACTGAATTACACTGCAATATAAATGCATGCAGTTTAAAATATTCCAGTTAGTAAATAAAATCCGTTATTAACATTTTAGCAAAAGCTATAAAAATAAAAATGTGCCAAGAAAAACGTTAACAGTGCTGCTCAGCAAATGAAACCCCCCTTAATGTTAATCATCTTCCCTCAAACACACCAAGCCTGAGACTACAGTGCTATGTTCATACATTAGGAGTAAAGTCGTCCTGAGCGTAATGAGGCTATTTCCGCGAAACACACACACACACACACACACACACACAACATACTTGTTTGCAGCTTATGAAGAAATATATATTTTGGCAAATAACATTGAGTTATTACATTATAACCTCTGTTGTTCCAAAGTATAACTAAAGTTATATCGTAGTATCTCCTCTAACAAATTCAAAGATTAATTAAGACATTTCTCTCCAGACCAATGGATATAAAAACATAATTTGAGGATTGATTTTGTCTTTCTATAAGAGGAGACATGTAAAGATAAAACTCACAGATTGCTTTGTGACTACAAAGAGAGGACATAAACATTTAGAATGAATAAGAGAAAACAGAAATATAACGCTCTCCAAAACTGGTTCAATCTTACCAAAGTTATAATTGATTTAAATAATTTACTGAAAGAGGTACTTTAGAATGAGAAGGATTCTTCTCTTCTGGATTCATTCAAGGTCCCACATCTTTTTCCCATTCACGGAAACCACCCTGGCTGTCTGTGCAAGCAAGTGCAAACACAGATACTTTGCTAAGGGAAAAAAATGAAGGGACAATTCATTCACATATATGAAGTTGTCTGGAACAATTTCCAAAACAATCATATAAACCTGGAAAAAGTCATAGCTGTATATATGCATTCCAAAGCATCTTTGTTGAAACATCTGCAGAGATGTATGTTCAAGATTATATGAAACATTCAGAAGTCAGCTAAAGTTGATGGTGTGGTTAAGTGTTTTACGCAATTGTGATGTACTAGACTATATATTAAGCAATTTTCCTTCTGATTTATTTAAAAAATGGGGATAGCCTGTAGAAAATCATGTAAATTATCCTGATATTTTTCCATGAACATCTTCTCTTAATATTGTAAGATAAAATGTAAAGTCCATGAACTTTCATACTTGAAGCCAGAACCTCACATACATATCCAGTCCTTCAGGTTTAATATAACTTACAGGAATAATATTTAGGCATATGATTGATTTTAGATCTCTCAAAATCTTTCCCCAAAGCCACAATTTAAAAAATTGTGTTGGATACAGCGTGTAAGTTCAAGCTTGAGTAATAAATAAGTCTTAAACTCAAAATATAGTAAAGGTTCTCCTCACACATGTGCTAGTCGTTCCCAACTCTAGGGGGCAGTGCTCATCTCCATTTCAAAGCCAAAGAGCCAGCGCTGTCCAAAGATGTCTCCGTAGTCATGTGGCCAGTATGACTAAACGCCGAAGGTGCATTGAACACTGTTACCTTCCCACCAATGTGGTCCCTATTTTTCTACTTGCATTTTTTACGTGCTTTTGAACTACTAGGTTGTCAGAAGCTGGGACAAGTAACGGGAGTTCACTCCGTTATGTGGCACTACGGATTTGAACTGCCTAACTGCCAACCTTCTGATCGACAAGCTCAGCGTCTTAGCTACTGAGCCACATTATCCCACAAAATTAAAATATAAAAGTATATAAAAACTTATCTCAAGGCAGGTAAACTGTCAAACTATGAAAATGTTAAAATAAATCAGAAGAAGTAGAACTTCCTATAAAAATTAAGATTAAAAAAAAGAGATTTATTAGTTGGTATTTAATGAGATAAAATATGTACTCTAAATCTTTTCCTCATACTTTCTTTTAGCATAAGGGAACTATTCAGCAGCTTGAAGCTCCATTTGGAGTAAACCCCAAAATGTTTTCTATTTGCAAAGTTTGCATTACAGACCCCATAAACGATTACAGACCAATCATAGTAAATGTATTTTGAAAAAATAAGTGTAGGTAAAATGAAATCCAGCTTAATTTTGGAGGGAAGCTGTCAATACTCCAAGTTACCTGTACAACAAATGTACACATGTACAACTTGCTTCGTGTACACTTAATTAGAAACTATTTAAAGTTATGATTGAACAAAAGGGACCTACATATCCTTTTAGTTGTGATTGTCGCAGCATCCCCACCATCATATCAGCACGATTCAGGCAATTAGTTTGCAATTATGGCACCACACCCTCCCTTGGGAACATGATTGCAATTTTCAATTTCCATTGCTGGCTTCTGACAAGTAAATTAATGGGGAAGTTAACTAGTCACATGTAGTGATCACATAACCATGGGAGGTTGTGACCTGCAGGATTCATAAAAAGCAAAGGAGACTGCTGGAATTGTTCCTGTGAGTCAGGGGTGTCAAACTAGCAGCCCGTAGCCTGAATGCATCATGCACTGGCCATGCCCACCCCCGGTTTAGCGAAGGGGGGGAAAAGCCACAATAAGTCACATGACGACATGACAAGGTGAGTTTGACACTTCTGCTGTTAAGTCAATGAAGTTACATCACATTGCAACTTGCACTGCATCATTTAGCAATGGAATTGAGATTCCTGATCTCAATTAGCATTGGTAAGCGAGGACTGCCTATTTTACAAATGTAATTTACCGTATCTTTCCTCAGAAGAAGAAAAAAATCTACATTTTTGTAGCAGTTATTGATTCTCAATGTACCACTTCACAGTAATGGTGCCAAATAAATTTCTTTCCATCTCTATAGAATAGTTACAGTTTAATGGTTTTTATAATCTTAGCATGCTAAACAATAATTTGCCACCTTAATACATGTGTGATTTAAATAAAAACAAATGCCGCCAGGAGTTAATATGAAGTCGAAGAAACCAGCTGTGATTCAGATATGCTTTCTGCCCACTCTGACAGAGTAGAACATTAAGATTTCCCACAGACCTGAGATATGGCGAAATCTTATAAAAATGTACTCTGATGCACACACATTATTAGGAAATGCATATATTATATGTACAAATAATTATTTCAGGTGAACATGATATTCAGAGCCGAGGTGGCGCAGTGGTTAGAGTGCTGTACTGCAGGCTACTTCAGCTACTTCAGCTGACTGCAGTTCAGCAGTTCGGCTGTTCAAATCTCACCGGCTCAGGGTTGACTCAGTCTTCCATCCTTCCGAGGTGGGTAAAATGAGGACCCGGATTGTTGTTGGGGGCAATATGCTGACTCTGTAAACGGCTTAGAGAGGGCTGAAAGCCCTATGAAGCGGTATATAAGTCTAACTGCTATTGCTATTGCTATTCATACAAAATGGACATCTACACATCTAAGTAGGTTATGTATAACTAGTTCCAAGTTAAGATTTGAATTTTCACCTCTCTAAAACATGACTGTGTCACATGGGGGGGGGGGGGGCAGGCAGACATAATTGTACTGTAAGTTAAATGTTTGCATTGCTCTTACCTCCTGTAGTAGCTTTAAGAAGACCTTCATCCACTGCAGACCCAGTCAGAGTATTGCATAGAGGCTTTGGCTTTTGTGTTTGCAAATATTCCACTGAATGCACATTATCTATTTGACTTGTTTCTCTAGGCTGACCATTTCCAGAACAGTCTAAAAATTGAGGAAGGCCTTCATTATGCCCTATGACTTTGATTAAATCATTCCCAGATGCTATTTTAAAATTCAAGGCTTGGGGGTCCAAATGATTATTATGGCCACTTAGAAAACAAGGGAACTCAGGCTCATCATCTTCAGGGATAGGATTGTACCATATTTCTCCTTCATCATCTGCATCATTATCTTCACCAAAATCTAAAGTACAGTTTTGTAGTGCCAAAGATCTTGTTCCATTCTCAGCAGCATGTGCAGAACTAACTCTTCCTCTAGGGCTTTCCTGTCCTAGAAATTTGGAAAAAGTCTGAGGCATTTTTGGCTCAAAGAAAGGACTGGAAGATTTCAGTACCTGGTAATTTTCTCCTGAAAATTTCTTGTAAGAGTTTCCTTTTTCCAAACTAGGTACTCTCCGAGAACTTTGATGCAACCAGTTCCGCTTCTTGGACACAGTAATGCTAGCAATCTGAGGCCTGCACTCAGAAACTTCACTGGATTTCAAGTTCTTAAGTTCTCTTCTGCTCACAGAAGGTATGTAAACATTTTCGATCAGCTCTATAAAATGGAAGAGGGGAAAAATAGTATGTTAGATGCTATCAAGTTGTCATTATTGATATCAGGTGTACGTAAAATATTGTAACATAAAAAAGAGCCATAAAATGACACAATGCAATCAGATTTCATCCATGAAGGTAATAATAGTCCAGTTGCAAAATGGCGAAACTTATTGTTTTGTAACAGAATCAAGGGTGATGATTAAATACTACATGATAAAATGTGCTGACAGAAATACAACAAGCTGTTTTAAAGATACAGTTCAAATGAATCATAGACATTTATCAAATATAAACTACCACAGAAAAAGAACTTGCAAAGCTAGTCATCCATCAAGATGATGGCCAAATTATTACCAAAATCTTGATAATGTTTTCTCTACTGACATCCGTGCAACTTTGTAATGTTAGAAAGACTTGTTATTAAATGTCAGGTGCTCCGTTAAGCATGGCTGATATATATTTGGTATAGAATTGCAGTTTTTTTTCAGACCATGGTCAACATAATACATCAAATCCAGTCTTAACCATAATGACCTTTATATCTATTTTAATGAGTCTATGACAAATTTTATTTAGTGCCACTAAATGCAATACATTTAGGTTTTACTCAACGGCCTGATAATATATTTCAAAAGCTGTACAATTATGTCCACAAGATTATATAGATTTATTTCTATTTCTCCCTATCTAAAGTAATTTAAAATTGTGCAATAATATTGTGAGCAGGATCCAATTTGGGTTGGTCACTGGGACCAGAGGTTTTGTCTTCTGAGCTTTCAGACTTGTGCTGGAGCCCATTCTGAGAGAACTTCTCTATGGCAGACTATGGCAGAGTGGAAGTTCCCTGAAGATGGGCTCCAGTACAAGTGTGAAATCTCAGAAGACAAAGCTTCTGGTCCTGGTGACTGACTCACATTGGATCTTGCAACATTATCCTGGTACACGTATATTTGTCCTCCTTCGTGAATATTATAAGCAGTCACAAAATATGTTTATAGCTGAAGGCAGTTAACCTTCCTTTAAAGCCTTAATAGCCCTAACCCTAACAAGATCTATTTAAGATGGATTTTTAATAAATGTATTCCTTCTGCTTCTAATGAAAACAAATACTAAAATGACCTAATCCTTTATGATCTATCCCACATTTTGACTGTATTGGTTTTAGGATTAAACTCATCTTTATGTCTCAAGCACAATCCCCATCTTTATCAGCTTAAGAAAACACTATTTCACATCTTCATTGTCAAGTGTAAACTCATAGATGTTGATATGACCTTGTCTTCTTTGTATTTAAAGATAACACGGCCTTTTCTCTTTCTGTTTTTATTCTCATAAGGTCTTCTAAGTCTCCTTTAAAGATGGAGAATCCCTCATTTAAATACAATCCATTCTAAATTGAACTTGCTATCATTTAATTGCTCACTGTGCTACTATTTATATTTTGCTTTAAATTGTAATTCTAAGGAAGATGCTATAACTCTACTTGCCAAAAAATTGTTCACAACATAGCAAATCTTACTTCTTGAACATATCTGCTTCTATGTGCCTATTCAACTCTGTATAATTAAAAGGTACATTATAATTATGTGCATTGTAACCTCCCCATGCCTGTAAAACAATATGTGAAATATAATAATATTTTGCAACCAATACTTAGAATGCTTTTGCTAATTACATTTTTCTGAATAAGTGTTTTGTAATAAATCTAGGAGGATTTAAAGCAATGAAACTTTAAACCTGGTATAATCCTAAAACAGAACATAAAACAAAATGTGGCTGCACGCTTGAAAAGCATTTTCTACTACAGTAATTTAGTATGTACTTTACATCGAAAAGTTGTAACATGAAAGAAAAAGAAACCATATTAAAATGCAACTGATTCTACAGTTAACAAGAGACCACACACTGCTAAAAGGACAAGATAAGGAATGCCTATTAATGTAATTTAGTCTTTCTTCAAACATTATGAAAAGCATAAACACCTGTAAGGAGCCTTTTCACCTGAGCACAGTAACATTGGGGGATGGGTCCTGAATAACACAGCAGGTTTACTTCTTGGATTTTCCAGCAACACCCAGAGAGAATTTGTACAAAGGTGTGTAAAATTCCTGGAAATTCAACAAACTTTAGAGGCAGTTGTAGTAGCTGGTATTGATTCCAATTCCTCCATGAAGAAAATATGCATAATTTGGGGAGACTAAGCAAATATTTGTAGTATCTCTCTCACACACACACAACATTTAGAAAAGCAAGCTTAACTCAAGCAAAAGTAGCTTGGCAGTCATATTTCTCCACTCACTGAAGGAATCAGAGGGTGGATATGCAGGGGTGGGTTTCAGGCGGTTCGCGGCGGTCCCCGCGAACCGGTTGGTCGGCGAACCCGGAAGTAAGCAACTTCCGGGAACGCCGAAGGATCCACCCGCCCGCCCGCGTTTCTTACCCGGTTTTGACGAGTTCTGCGCTTCCACGCATGCGCAGAACGCATACAGCGCCTGCGTGATCCTCCCGGAGCAGCTGGAGCATCGCACAGGCGCTAGTACGCATGCGTGCACTGTGCGTGTGCACGAGGACGCCGCCGGCCCCGTTCGGGGCGAGAAACCCACCCCTGTGGATATGGAACACCCTTGCCGTACATCTACTACTTAACTAAGTTTATGATTAAGCAGGATGGATTATGCAACTTGAATGCTTCTGAGATGTGAACAATCAACCTCCAGGTATTTTGAATTTATGAAATTCAGTGTGGGCATATAATTCTGCCTGTATCATGTTATGGTAAAGTGCTGGACTAGCACTACCGAGACTAAGTCTACCCTTAGCTATGGAAACTTCCTACATAACTTTGGGCCACTCATTCTTGCTTAGCCTAGTGGCTCTAGCCTATGTCACAGATTGTCTGCTGTAGAAAAAAGGGGAAAAAGAGAATATTATGCTTGTCACTTTGAACTCCTAAATGAAAAATATGATACATATCTAACAAATGCATAAATTCCACAAAACCTTGACTATTATCTATGCTAACTCATAGGAATTGAACTTCAAGATACAAGGAAGTCACCAAACTGGCTAATTCTATAATAAGATAAATATCTCTGTATTTGAAGGTTAATATAACAAAAGAAACAGAAATAACCTTTTTTTAAACTACTGTTCAATTCTGTCCAATTCCAGGACACTGCCTGGTGAAGTCCCTGCTGTTTTCTTGGCATGGTCCTTCAAAACTGGTTTGCATCCCTTCCTTTGTAAAGCTGAGAAAAAGTGACTGGCTCAAGGTCACTCAGGGCTTCGGTCCTAATGTGGGACTAAAGCTCATGATCTCGTGGTTTTCTAGCCTGATGCCTTAAGCACTATTCCAAACTAGCGCTCAATCTACAGATCAGAATATATTAAAATAGAAGATGCTTATTCCTACATTATAGATAGCTGTGTTTCTGAAGACTGGATTCTGAACAGTTTCCATAACTGTTCACACATAACCATACATGTAAAAACTAGATTTAAGGCTATGTCTTGTTCTTTAAAAAAAACAACAAATAATTTAGCTGATTCAGAAGTCATTCAATAATGCAAGTGGTAGAATTAAAGGTTTGGTAAAGCTACACATTTCTGAGATAGCCTTCCTTGTCTGTTATATAGGCATGCAAGAGCAATGTGGTACAGTGCTTAAGGTGTTGGAGCATGGAGATTTAAATTCTGCTCCTTCCTAAAGTACAGAAACTCACTGGGTGATTTGGGGAACTCTCTCTCAAGCCTATTCTATAAAATCTAACAACTTGCACTGAAGTAGACCAATAGATTTGGTCCATAATGTTCAGTGAAGATGCCTTCATATTGTAATGAACTGATTCAGGATGATGATGATGATAATATAGGCATACACAATAAAAAAGTCATTATCCCAACAAATAATTAATCAATTGCCATTTTAAAAACCTACAATTTCTGCACATAAGAACAGACCAGATCTGGAGTTAAGGCATAGTTAGGAAGGCTCTCCCCCAATTTTTCCCCCTTCATTGTAATTTTGCCATTAAAAGATAGTTCATTCTACTTTGTCCCATCTTCTTCCCTGACCCTATATACATTTAGTGAGATTCAGGCTTAGGCTGAACTATTGCAATGCTGGGTTAAAAGAAATAAATGGAATGAGACTTAGAAAGATTGCTTCACATATGGGTACTTGAATAAGTGAGTTATTAACTCACTTTAGCCACACACAATTAATATACAAAGGAAACCATTTTCTAGAAATGGCCATGCTGAGTTGGCAGCTCTTCCTAGAATATTTCACCCCTCAGAATAGACAGAATAAAATGAAGTCACGGGGCTTCACCAGACCCATGTTTTTTTTCAATTTCTGCTGCTGCTTGAAGCAAGGATTTTGAAAAAGAGATAAGAAAAGTATTTATGTATATATCACTGATATTTCCAGGAGTCCATGAAAATAAAATAGTCAGTTCAGTTTTGAAAAGGTTCTTATGTAGGTATGCAAAATATCAAAAATAACCAAAATCAATTTAAATCAGGTCAGTTTATTCAAATCATCTTTTTGAACTGAATCTGAAAATCAAACATTAACACAGCCTTTATTTCAACTTCTGAAACCACTTGCCTGTGTATCAGATAGTCTAACTGTTTTGGACTATAATGCTCATTACCCCCAGCTTCCCACCCAAGGAATGATGTAAGTTGTAGTCCAATTTTATTAGCACTGCCCATTTTTTTAATCTGCTGTCCAAAGTGTGTTGAATGGCAGCTCAGAGTTAGGAGTGTTACAATATGCTCAATCTAGAGGTGATCTAATTAGGGAATGTCGAAGAACACATATGGAGACATCATTCGTGAACGCATATCAATTGAGAGAAATAAGAAGTAGGTGTGTAGCAAATATCATGTGGAAACCCTAATTCTCTTCACCGGGTATCCAAATTCCTAAAACAATAGCAACATGTTAGAGTATACATTGTTGTCGTGGCAATTTTTCACAGGTTATGATACTAGCTACATAAGGATTGTCAAATATGCTTATTTCTCATTCTCACTTGCACTCTTATCAACAGGAGTTCCGAAAGCATGACACCATATGCTTCAAACTATAATAATGCAGCCAAAGAAAAACACATTTAAACTGTCCACATTGAACAGAAACAATTTACACAACTATTAACATTTAACCAGACTGTATCACGCAGCAGGTTATGCCAAAAGGAACTGAACTGTGGTACGTTCTCAATGGAAAATGTCTAGCTCTGCTCTGCAAACATGGACAGAGACTCTTTCTCTCCTGCAAACTTAGCCTGCTATTTGGCATAGGAGTTTGCATGCCTTCTGGGTTAAAAATTAGGCGGGTTGTATAATATTGTGTAAACAAGGTTCAATCAACTTCACTGCATAAATCATGTATTCCAGGCTGGAAAAGTGAAGCTACCTTTTTTGCTCTGGAAGCTACTGAAGAGATAAGCCAATTGGAAAAAGACCACATAGTACATGAGGCTTTGGCATCAGCTTTCAAAATGGCTGGTTTTCTAGGCTTAGCAGACATTCAACAAGCTAAATCTTCCACAATCACAGAGAAGCAAGAAAGAGGAGAAACTCTTAACAGCAAAAGTGGGACAAAGCCCTTAAGCTCACGACCCTTGAAAGGAAAACAGGAGACCACAGAAATCATTACCTGTTAGCAAGATTCTTTGGTCTGAAGGGGATACTCGGGCCTTGGACCCTGGACCATTCAAGTGAGCAGGGGGCGAAAGTGTGAGCCCCTCTCCTCTGCCAAGAAGTGGCCTGCAACTCCCAGTGACTTTGGTGTGGGAAGATGGGGGGGACATCCCAGCTGTCCCACCCCGGCCTTTCATGCCCAAGGAGAGCAGGCGTCCTTTGTACATCCACTTCTGCAGCTTCCGAACAGTCATGGCAGGTGGCTTGAAGGGGCCCGGAGAGGAATTTTCTGGGGGCTGCTGGGGTCTTCCCTCATGACTACACCTGGTTGCTCTTACTGGATCCAACATTTTGCCCTGGGCTCCATACAGCTCAGGGGCTAACAGCTCCCCCAAGTCTTCCTGGAGTCCCGAGGGATGTGCTTCACCAAGGCCTTGGCCGCTGAGGGTCTTCTCACAGCCGCTGTCACCAGAGCCATGTGTGGCAGCTGCCAGGAAGCAGGTTTCCTGGCTGGTGCCAAGTTCCTGAGGTTTGAGCAGCAGCTGGCCACGGGGCTCCAGTGGCTCTTGAAACAGAGATTGGAGCGCACCTTCGCTCCGACATCTCCGCAGGAGCAGCAGCTTGTAAGCGGAAGGCTGGGTAAAGCAGAGGCTCTCCAGACTCTTGCTGATGCCCTGGCGCCAGATGGGATTCTTGGCTGAGCCTTGGGCACTGGGATCGGATCTTTGCAATGGGGAGCATCCCTCGGCACAGGTGAAAGACCAGCGTAAATCATCACTCCCTGCAGCGTCCTCAGAGGCGGGCAGATGGCTGGCGGGCTGGGGTGAGGGTCCTCCAGCAGTGGGGCTGGCCGGAGGAAGGTCGTGCATGGCGTGGATCAACAGGTAATAGGCCTCCTGGAGTTGGCTTCGCAGTTTGCCGGTGCTTTCTCTCGCTCTGGCCCTGCTGCCTCCGCCAGCACCCGGACAGGGGGCCGCGTTGCCTTCCTTGTTTCCCCGCGTTGCTTCTTCGGCCGTTCGGGTCGTTCCTTGGCAGCCCCAGCCAGGCAGCCTCTGGTTATCGTAATAGTCGTCTTCTTCGCTCCCGCCACCGCACTCCAGGGCCGGTGCAGGTTCCGAACCCCTCGGGAAAAAGGAGGACGAGGAGAAGCAGAGCTCGGCGGCCGGCGGAGGCGCGCGGAGCTCCGGGGGGCTCGGCTGCTGCAGCGCCCTGCCTTCCGCGCGCTTTCTCGGAGGGCAAGCGCGGGCCACAGCGGCTCCCGGCAACCTTTCTCCGGGCATCTCCGCCTTTCCCCACCGGGACCAGGCAGCCGACTCCCGCAAGGCCGGCCCTTCCAACGGGGACACGAGGAGCACTTCACAACCGCCCACCTGGCTTCCCAACCCGGGACACGCTTCGGTCGCCACTCCGTTTTCCAGGCAGGGGTGATGGAGGTGCAGGTTCTGCTGGGTTTTCCCTCCAAGGGCTCCGACGCCCCTGCCGCCTCTCTCGCTGGGGTTCCCGCGGGCAGCGGCTTCTGTGGCTACTCGCTGCGACCTCCTACTTCGCAGCCTGGAGAAAGTCCTGCGCAGAGGGTCAGCCATGCCTGGTCGCCTCCTTCAGTTGGCTGCTGTCGAGCGCAATCGGGGTGCCGCTGCTTGGCGGCGCCTTGAGCAAAGCGGAGGCGACGGCGGTAGCAACGGCGAGCGCAACAGCTTGGAGCGCAGCTGACTAGAGCGCGCCATGATCTTCTCTAGCTGGTCCTCGGGCGCCTCTCGCTCTTTACCGCCGCTGCTGCTGCTGCAGCAGCAACTCGGGCTCACATACTTGGCATAACTGAGCGGGGTGAGAGGGCGCTCCGCAATGCGCATGTCTTACTGCCAAAGCAGCTTGGCTGAAGAGCGCTCCCCCCCCCCCCCTTTGGACCGGAGCGCGCGCGCGGCCTTGCCTTCCTCGCGTTCCAGCCCCGAGGCTGCCCAGCCTGGGCTGAGACGTCGGGGGAGAACAACAGGAGAGGGAGGCCAGGTTTGCCCGGCTCTTTTCCCCCCTCCCCGTCTCCCCCCCCCCTTTCCCCGCCGCCGCCGCGCGCCACCTCCACACACACGCGCGCGCGGGGGCGGGGCGCTGAGACGAACTCTTCCAGCCTTCGCCCCCTCTGGCTTCCCTCTTCCAAAATTAACCCTTTCCTCGACCATCGGTGCTTAAACCCAGCGAGAAGCCCTGTTAGATTGAACCCGGTTCTTTTTTGGGGGGGAGAAGCCTTCGATCGCCCTTTGGGTAAGAAGAAGCGATGCAACAAAGGAGCTTCTTTCCCCCCTCGCCAGCATTGAAAAAGTTCTCAGAGTTGAAATGTGCAGCTGACAAATACAGGTAGTCCTTGTCTTACAACAGTTCATTTAGGGACCGTTCAGAGTGACAACGGCACTGGAAAAAAACTGACTTACGACCGCTTTTCACACTTAACGACCACGACAGCATCCCCATGGCCACGTGATCAAAATTCAGGTGCTTGGCAAATGGTTCATATTTATGTAGGTTGCAGTGTCCTGGGGTCAGGCGATCAGCTTTTGCGGTCTTCTGACAAGCAAAGTCAGTGGGGAAGCCAGATCCATTTAACAACCGTGTTACTAACTTCACAAATACAATGATTTACTTAACAACTGCGGCAAGAAAAGTTGTAAAATAGGGCAAGCTCCCTTAACAAATGTTTCACTTAACACAAATTTGGGGCTCAGTTATGGTCATAACTCAAGGACTATCTGTACCTGCTTGTTATGCGGCAGGGATATGAGCATTAGAGGATCAGTGCAAGAGATCGTTCAATACTTATTTTAAAAACATCCCTGTGTCTTGGAGAATGACAGCCAGGTGACTTGTTCTGATGGGTAAGACCTTACATGGAGCCTCCAACACACAACCCATATGTATGTGTTCTGATGATTGCACTACTGCAACTACTGAGATTCCCACTACTGCATTTATGAAATGGGACATTTGTTTTCCCACCATTTTATTCAGCTTGCTTGGAGCCACCCAGAGCATTTCTAGACTTGTGTTCTGCAGAAGCTAAGAGAGAAGGTTCAGAAAGTGGAAATGGCTTCTTCCAGCTACAGAGGTTTGATTGTGTCCCCTCAAGTCATTTTCTACTCCTAGCTACCCTAAGCCACCTGGGAAAGCAAAGGGAAATCATCAAAGCTGTTAAAAAGCAAAGGTTAGAATATTTTGGACATGTGATGCGACACCCAGAAAATACAGCGCACTTCACTTAATCCTCCAGGAAAAAATTGAAGGCAAACAAGGTTCAGGCAGAAGAAGAACATCATGGCTTCAAAACCTAAAAGACTGGTTTGGACAAACTCAGAAGCACTTTTTCATGCGGCTGTTGACAAAAATAGGATTGCCAACATGATCGCCAACATCCAATGATGGATATGGCACAAGAACAAGAAGCAGCTACCATATGGATTTTCTCTGTGACGATCTATCTCCAAGCTCTTCTTTCAAGTTTCTCAGTGGTGCACTCATTGCCACTCTGAGTCCATCTGCTTGTTGTTGGTTCTCCTGTTTTCTTTCCTTCCATCTTTCCCAGCAGTAGATCCTTTCCCAGGCAGCTGGATTCTTCATATTATGTGTCTGAAGTAGGATTGTAACTATAAAGAAAGTGGAAGCTAAATTTCTCTCCCCCCGCCCAGCTGCTCAAATCAGAATAGAAACACAGTGCTTACATTTCAAAATTAAAAACATCATCCAGCTTTTGAAATCACTCCTTTTGCTCCTAAACATAGGACAGTCTATTCGGTCTCATACTTTGGAATCCACTGTGAATCTGCAACATCCTCTTCTCATTAATCACTGTCAGGAAAACCAACTGTCTTTGGTTCTGCCAGAAAGCCTCCCCCCTCCATATTGATAAAGCAGCTGGCCAGCCAGAGGAGTTGGCTGGGGCATTTACTGTCTCCTGGCCCTTCAGAGGTTAAGTAAGGACACTGTATGTTCAGATAGCATCTCAAAAGGCTGGAATCTTTGTGCCAGAGGAAACTGCAAGGTAAGGGCTGAACTAATTACAAACGGAAGTGAATTATACAGTAGTAGGGGTGAGCAGGACAAGGTTTTTCCAGTTTTCTACTTTCCTTGCTTTTGTAATCTCTCCCTCTCTCCCTCCTTCTCCCTCTATCTCTCTTTACATATTATTATTAGTCCCCAAACAGGTCATTTTGCGAGGCCTGTAGCCTTAAAAAAGAGTTTCAGTAACTGTATGGCCTATCGTTAAATTAAAACTGTTTTCCAGTTGACCTCAAAAATTGTGAAAAGATTAGAATGAAACAGTTATCCTGGCAATTGTCACAGCTATAAAATTATGGACAAGCATTATTTTTGCTTCCCCCCTCTGATAATTTGGAATGTTGCTTTTGGTGGGGAAACAACATATCCAGAAAAATATCAAAAGAAAACAAACAAAAAATAACATACATCCAGAAAAATATACGACCACGTTTATACTCTTTTAACATCCACAAAGGATGCTGTAAAGGACCTGAGATCGTTCCCCTCACACACACTATTTTCTCCTTTCTTTAGTGGCACATTCATTAATGCACTGTGCATAAATACCCATAAATGCTGGTAAACGTGTTGCACTATAATGTAACATGAATTAGACCTAATAAGTACACAATGTACTCTAAACATGATGCAACAATTAGTTCTTCCTGGTATTTAACTTTTAAGCCAGATCTTTTTCCTCCCACACCTACACAAAAGAAAGAATCATCAGGTGATGGTGGAGTTTCAGAAAGTGTGTGCGTGCTTTTCTTGTTTGCTTTTGTGTGACGATACTAACGAAGAAGACAAACAGATGCAACAGCTGGCCTTGTGTAGCAGCAAATGTGCCGTGGAATTGATCACAATAAGGACTGGAGGAAAAAACCTTTTGAACAGGCTTCACAAAGTGATCTTAAAAATTCTGTCAGTTGTCTCCCACTGACACAACTTCATCATGCGCGATCATTTGATTGAAAACAACCTTGAAACAGGGCACCAGATGTCCCCTATTTAAAATGGATGGCCTTTATACAAGCCATTTATAAACACATCTTCATAGAACACCTTGTAGCCTGCTGATTTATCTTCATCTGATGGGAACTTTTAATATACGCTAAAGTGCCAGCTACAAAGAACAACTTGCTTGCTTGCCTGAATGCTCCTTGAATAGGATTTAAAAAAAAAAAAAGAAATGAATTACCAACTTTAATTTTTGGTGCAGATGAGAAAATAAACCACTTCAAATTGCACTGAGAAATCATGAAATTGGTTGACTTATTTTTAACCCTAGAAAGTATATGGAAAAACAAATATGTGTAACAAAGAATAATCATTTGAATGTGTAGCAATCGTGCAGATCTACCAGCTGAACTCTTAGACTGAAGATTATGTTTTTGATAACCACACAAAGGTGTTTCTCTCCTGTCATAGGAAATATAGAAATATAAATTGTGCTGGTCCAAGAACCTATTTTTACCATGCCTGAACAATGAAACTAGGCAGTGCGGCTGTTCTCACCCAATTTAATGTGGGGAAGGCCAAGACTGCAATTAGTGGATTCTCTGCCAATTTTTTGTTACCTACTTACACAATGTCATAAAATATAAGAATTTGCTTTTCTGAATATGTGCCATGGCAAACCTGGGCCTCCCAAGTCTTAATTTTTACTTTTGTATGCATATTTTGACACAACTGTTGATCTCTCATAAGACTGATAGTCCTATGAAATTACTTTCTGGATGCTGAAATCTACAGGTTATCAGGTTTATTACAGGGCCTGGGACAGAGGTGGGTTCCTACCAGTTCGCACCTATTCGGTAGAACCGGTTCGTCAAATCTACCGAACCGGTTAGAAGAGGTTCCACCAGTGGATCCGGAAAGCAGGCCACACCTACAGAAGAGGTTCCAAAATTTTTTGAAACCCATCACTGGTCCTTGGATATTATTATTCTACACTATCATGCTCATATTTATAAAACTCGGTGCCTCTGTGAAAGGTAAGGATGACTGCTGCGTTTGTGGAGCAATCAGAACATTGTGTGTGTTGAAGTTGTTTTAACGCAAACCAAAGGTGCCTTTTAAAAAAACATGTTTACATCATATTCTTATGCATGCCAGTGCTGTGTGAGAGGTAATTTAAGGTGGTTCTGACAAGTGTCGGCATCTTCATATCCGGTCACATGGGCGGCAAGCCACTCCCACAAAGGAGGCCACACCCACAGAGTAGGTTCGAACAATTTTTGAAACCCACCACTGGCCTGGGAGTTTTGACAGTTCTATTAAATAAATAGAAGATTGATAAACCCATATCAAAGAGGCCCCCTCCAGAAAAACAAAACTGCCTGAATTATCAGAAAACCTCAGAAATCAGAGATCCTGCAATATTCTTCAGCCCTATGTCTTTTTCTTTCTTCATCTCCGTCTCGGAATCAATTTCCTTGGGATTCATTTTTGCTCATGTCAGTTTTGCTTATCATTGTATTGTATATCCTATGTACTTTCCATACTTTAGGGACTTCCCAGCACACAAACAAAACACACATTCACTCAGTGTGGGATTTCAAGCTGTCAGATCTCTCTCAGTCTTCTGAGCTTTTGAGAATCCAGTGTAAAGAGAATGGTCTGTCTTGCAGTCAAAAATACTTGCTGGGTGAACTGGAGCTCAGTAGATTATTCTCCCACAATTTACTTATTTAGAAACTTATATGGCCAACTAAATGGGACGCGGTGGCTCAGTAGCTAACACGCTGAGCTTGTCGAGCAGAAGTTCAGCAGTTCGGCGGTTTGAATCCCTAGCACTGCGTAACGGAGTGAGCTCCCAACTTCTGCCAACCTAGTAGTTTGAAAGTATGTAAAAATGAAAGTAGAAAAATAGGGACCACTTTGGTGGGAAGGTAACAGCGTTTCACGCGCCTTCAGCATTTAGTCATGCCGGCCACATGACCACAGAGATGTCTTCGGAGAGGGCTGGCTCTGCGGCTTTGAAACGGAGATGAGCACCATACCCTAGAGTCGGGAATGTCTAGCACATATGTGCAAGGGGAACCTTTATCTTTTATAGCCAACTCTCTTAGAGCAGGTAATTCAAGGCAGCTCACATTTGAACATTAAATAAAAAAAGCAAACCAACCCAGCAATACCACATATCTCAAAGCTCAGCTTTGTGACATCATATAGTCACACTCTTACATTTGCTGGGCTCATTTCAACCTGGGTGAAGAGCCAGGTCTTCTCAGCCTTCTGGAAGTTAAATAGAGGACTCTGAATCTCAGGGAGAAGGGCTATTGTAAAGGGCTGGGATAGACAAAGAAAAGGTGTGTCCCAAGCTTGTCCTCGAGACTCATTAGATTGTCCCCATAGGATATTTTGTGCTGGTAGAAGAAGAAAAACATTCTTTCCAAACTAGAACAATTAGAAATGATTCTAGGCTGCCTCAACTAAACAGAAAGTTAGGGTTTTTTTCACATTGATAGAATACAGCTTGAGAATGAATTGCTGTCTGGAAAAAAAAATAGTGCACAATCCAGGGAAAGTTAAGCATTTTTGCTTGATTCCAATAAGAAAGTTCAGCACGTTTAAATTATTTCTACTCAGCCTTAAAAAAAACCCCTCTGGTCTGCGATAATATCTATCACCCATAAAACGAATTAACTTTAGATATTCTCTTTCAATAGATTGCTAACAGCAAAAACAGTACACAAAACGTAAGTGCTATTTGGTTTTGCTTTGCTTTATTTTGCAAATATTTTATAGATATCAGCTCATACCGTAAACTAGTCTTAAACTGATTTGAATGAAATAATCCAGAATCTTATCCTTACATATTTGATAGAGATTGTGCAAACGAACAAACAAACATAAAGCTTAATATCCACAAACAGGATGCTGTTTGGAAGACACAGCAGGAGCTTGGACTGAATTCATTCATACATTAACATAGCAATGCTAAAAACCTAAATGCATATTCAGTCGCATATTTTTTTCTAAGAAGTTGCAGATCGAGCCTTGCCAGTTTCAACCAAAATCTCACCTTGAATTTATTAAGTGTCTCAGCCATCAGATACAGCAGTAATCATCAAGTGGGAATATTAATGGCTGCCCATGGGCAAAAGATTCAAGATATGTGAGTGATAAAATTGCCTTGTAAAACAAAACTCCAGTCACACAGGAGCAACCTAAAACTGTGCATCCAAATTGCAGCCTAAGATTTCAGCTCAAAACACTTGGGAATGATTCTTTGGGATTGCTCTGAAAGTAACTATTTTTTCAAGTTTGCAACCAGTATTTAGCATCCTGAGAGTATTTGTTGAAGGATTTCAATTAAGAGGAGTTTGTATTTGTGACAAGCCAAAGGCAAAAGGATCAAAATCACTTGTATCAACAAAAATTCAACTGAAGAATGGGGAAAAAAATAGTGGTTTGTTAAGAAAAACTGACAAATAAATCTGAGTGATTATGGATCCGGATGTCATTTTATTACAATTGTGTGTTCATATTTCTTGATGTTCCATCATTTCAATTACATTAATTTCTTTAAAGTGTTTAAATTTACAATTGTGCTTTATTTAGCTTCCATCAGCCTATTACACAAATACACACACAAATCTATTCTCTCTCTACCACTGAAAGTTCTGAAACTGCAGCAAGATATAAATTCAATCAATCAATTTGAAGTTGGAAATTTAAGTAGCAGCCTTACCTTATGTTAGCCGCCTGGCTGATCTTAATCTGTTGTCCATTTCATATGTGGGTGGATTTGTGAAAGCCTTGCATGAATTGGCAACAAATTTCCAGTCTTAGATAGGAATCATTACCAGTTTTCTAAAATAATACCAAAGACTCAGAAGAAAACTATTTTCAATATACACACGAGAAGTGGGTTGCTCCCGGTTCAGCCTGGATCAGGCAAACCGGTAGTAGCGGTGGCAGGGGGCTGTGCACACCCACCCAGATGCATGTGCAGAAGAGTCGCGCCTGCAAGCGTTCCCAAACTGATAGTAAAAAAAATTGGCAACACACACAAACACACAAACATCTCATTGTGCTACTAATCCAGTAACACTTAGGTTGAATTTTAAAATACGCTAATTATCTCAATTATTTGTTGTGGCGGTGGCTGTTGTAATCAAAATTTTCTGGGCTGGGTTGCACAGTATAATTTTACATGAAGATGCAGCAAAAGGAAAACATAGTAATGTCTATTGTAATGCCATAAAGGCTACCTAATGACGTATCATTAATGTATCCCAAAACATGTCGCACCTGACTCTTGAACAGTCCCACAAATACAAAGGGTAATGCAACCCCAACTGATGGCTAAAGTACAGACAAGGGGTGAACATTGCAGAGCATTTCCAATTTTAGCATGGGCATCCTCATGAGGCCAAAATAGCAATTGACATGACATAATCTTGCAATAATTTCATGAATGTTTGACGTGACATGAATGTATCATGGCTTTTATTGGGCATCTATGATTGCTAGTATGCTTTCTTTCTTGTCATCTCCCTACCTTTGGGTTTTTCTATTATTCAATGGCTTTTGAACCCCAAAGAAAATAAAACTCCATGAAGATTCCCCTAATAAAACATCAGAGAGATGCTCCACAAGTAATTGTTCAACTTACATAATGCCTTTGAACCTTGACAAACCAGCAAATGGGAGGACCAAATGTGAGGCCTTGGGATCCATGCAACTACTACAGTGGCAGTAGTTGCTGTGCTGAGTTCATGCTAATCGATATTCTACTACATATCATCTGACTCAAACTGTAAAATAGGTTGATATTCTGCACTCTAAGATAACTAAAGAATGTTGACTCAGACTGCAATAGACTTGTTTGAGGCACAAAAGAAAGCAAATAAACTATACTAGGGTTACACTTTCGCGATATGAAGCTTTTAAATGCTACACGTGTGTCTAATTCAATTAAAGTTTCACCTAAAAACAGAGCCAACACCTCAATCCTACAAACTAGGTTTAAATTGCAGTTGAGCACTGTAAACATTAATTTCAGAATGGAAGGTTGATAGTGTTACGCACGTCTAGCTACTCTAAGCAGAAAGAAATTTCCGACGCTATGTACATCAAGCTCAGGTTTTTAAGAAGGATGAATTAATAATGATATTCCTTGTTTCTAGTTTTTTTTCTCTCGGTAGCATCATTTTTATACCCCAAGATCTGCAAGTTATTTTGAAGCTGGCTTTATAAACATCTTCATCCCATATCCTCAGAATAGAGAAGACAGGCAGGCAATGCCAATTAGCCAGAGTTCCCACTGTAAGGGGGGAGCGGGCATTCAGTCATTCCTTCCTAAATACACTGCAGGTCCTTGAAGCAACAAAAATCGGCTCATGCCCCCTCTCACGCAAATAAATATATGTCACATTTCCAGAACATACTGTGTGTGTTTGACCTTTTGCAAAAAACAAACATATTTGCTATAAAAGAGTATCTACAAAATACATGAGACACCATTTCTCTCTTGCATTAAAACCCCTAAAACTGCTGTTTTTCTAGGGAGAACATGCCAAAGCAGTAAATGGCCCTTCATTCTTCCCTGACACATGGCTCCTGCAGAAAAAAAAGTGTGGCATCTTATGATTCTTGATGAATGTATTCTATTTTATTTTTCTTTGTGTACACAGCGAGCATATGTACCAAAGACAAATTCCTTGTGTGTCCAATCACACTTGGCCAATAAAGAATTCTATTCTATTCTATTCTATTCTATTCTATTCTATTCTATATAGTATTCTGATCAGTTTCACTCTAGCCCCTCTTGAGAATAGTTGTGGTGCTCTGCAAAATGAAAACAAGGCAAGTCAATCCCTACGGTATATTGTAGTGGAGTTAGCATGTGGCGGTATGCATTTGTTTGACTATATACAGAAATTCCTCTGAGTGATTGTTGGTGGGGAGGGAGGGAGACATTCCCAAAGGTTCTCTAAAGACCTGAAAAGGGGGATGTTTCAGAAGCAAAAGCTCAGGAAGCTTCTCATCAGTGAGACCATGAAACAGACTGCATAGTTACACCCCCACAGAGCTTCATTGCTGCAAAGGGAAGGATTGCTTTGGATCCTGGATATAGCAATAACAATAGCACTAGCATTTAGACTTATATATCGCTTATAGCACTTTATTGCCCTCTCTAAGCTGTTTACAGAGTCAGCATATTACCCCCAACCATCTGCGTCCTCATTTTACCAACCTTGGAAAGATGGAAGTCTCAGTCAACTTTGAACTGGTCAGGATCAAACTGCTGGCAGTCTGCAGAATTAGCTTGAAATATAGCATTCTAAACACTGAGACATCGCTGCACCACCACATTACCGTGGATGTAGTGCAGTACAGTTGGAAATGAGCTTAGTTGCTGAATACAATCCTCACTAGAAGAACAAAGAAGTCCAGAACTGATTTTGGAGGACTATAGGGCTTGAGTGTTGTTTATAGCTATGGATGCCTTCAACTTTACACTCCAATAAAGCAAATAGGCTGGCTTGCAGCAGATTTCCAGAGAGTTGCTTCTATATTGAAGCCCCAGAGCTCAACATGCACTCAATATACATCTTCTTGTCACATTGGGCTAATTAGCAATTGGGCTAATGATGGCTGGTTGAATCAACTACAGTTAGCTAGGTTCGACATGTTACATCCTAAACTATGATTGACAAAGATAATAACTGGATTCCTAAAACATGCTAAGTCATAAGCCTGGCTACCCAATAGACTGTTTTGTGGTTTAGTCCACTCTTACTTATTCCCCCCCCCCACACACACACACATTTGTGAACCGGTAGGGAAAGTAATGGATACCATCCCTGCCCAGGATATTGCAACCGTCATAAATATGAGTCAGTTGCCAAGTGTCTGAATTTTGGCCACATCATTATGGGGATGCTGCAATGGTTGTAAGTGTGAAAAACAGTCATGTCACTTTTTTCATCCAGTACTTTCCCTACCGGTTCACAATTCAATTTGAATTGTGAACTGTTGTAAGTTGAGGACTACCTATACTGATGTCTGTTTCATTAAAAGAAAATGTGAATGCTGATATTCCTGGTATAGAAAGATTCGCATTCAGGGACTGTGTTTCTCATTCATAAATAAGACAATAATTTTGTTGAGGATTCTATGGACTATGAAACCCTAGCATTTTAACTGGATCTGAAAGTGATCCTAGAGTTCCCTAGATCAGTGTTTACCAAAGTGTGGTATGCGTACCCCCAGGGGTACGGGAAGAGTTTGGTGGGGGTACGCGTTGCACCAGAGTTTGGTGGGGATCACGTGGGAATATCACAACAGGAGAAGATATCTTTAATGTTATGAATACATTTATGCAAGAGAACAAAATTGATTGGAATAGATGTGTTGGAATAAGCACAGATGGAGCAAAAAGTATGGTCGGAATTAATAAAGGACTCGTTGCAAGAATTCAAAATGTTGCTCCAAATGTCATATCCACACATTGTTGCATACACAGAGAGGCTTTGGCAACACGTAAGATGCCCGCTGATCTACAGAAAGTTCTGGATGAAAGTGTGACAATCATTAACTACATTTTTTATGTAGTTATGAGGGGTACTCAGTGTTTTTTATGAGGGGTACTCAGCGTTTTTTATGAGGGGTACTCAGCGTTACGAAAATTATAGAAGGGGTACACATATGTCAAAAGTTTGGGAAACACTGCCCTAGATAATAAATGAATTGGAAAAAATAATAATAGTAATCCAATTTTAACAGAAGAGGCTTAGAACAAAGATCCAATCTAGAAAAGTCTAATGTTGTACATTTTCAAAAGATAGGACCTTGATGCATTAATGCCTTAATCTGAGCTTGAGCCAACAAAAGTGCTGCTCTTTGGGATATGAGAGAGACACTTTGTAAATGGCCCTTCAAAAGGCTTTGTTCATAAAAACAAGAAATGTCCTCTGTGATGGAGAGGTGACATAGGTCAGACACCTTGTTATGTTTAATAAGTAATTTGCTCTAGGAAGGCTTATGGAACTGAAGTCAATTTAGGGATCAATGTTGTATTATAACAGCCTGCTCCTTTCTTTTTCTTTTCCCCAACTTGGTCAACTAGGAGTTACAAAACATCCAAACCGTTTGGTTTAAGGTGATACCTGAAAAGTCTAATGCTTTCTTGGCAATGTTTCTGCTTCTATATTTCACTGCTTTACTAAATAGGGAATGTTTTTCATTCAGGGCCTCTTTGGAGGCAATTTCAGCAACCCACACACACACAAGGATGGTAAACCAGACAGAGAATTACAAAGCCAGCTAACAAAGTCCAAAGCATCAACTTCGTCTGCCTTGGAGGCATGTGGAATTCTAGGTCTGTTTACTCTGCTGTGCAATTAAACAAATGAAATATTTTACATGTGAGTCACCCCTAAGTTACACACGGCTTTTTTGAAAGCTATTCTTTCACTGAAATCAGAAGGAGACCTTATACATTCCTTGACTGTAGGCACTGCTGCTTCTGTGCAAAAGCTAAATTTGTCCATTAGCATACTGTATGATTATGTTACATGTCTTCTATGTTTTAACAATTGACCTCAAAGGTAACTATGATATGGCTAGAAGGTTAATAATAAAAATGTGGGATGATGGTCATCACCATAATTAGTAAGCTAGGTGAGGTTGATGGCCATCATCTTCCTTGGTAAAGCTAGGTGATGTTTGTGTACTGATTAATACTTGGAGACAGTGTTTCTCAACCTAGGCAACTTGAAGATGTCCGGACTTCAACTCCCAGCGAATGCTGGCTGGGGAATTCTGGGACTTGAAGTCCAGACATCTTCAAGTTGCCAAGGTTGAGAAATACTGCTTGGAGAGCAGATCACTATGAAATAGTACTGTTTTAAGCTGGAGTGACAAAAGATATTGCAGAAGGGAATTGTAAATCACTCCCCTCTTCTTTCCAACAAAATTGTATGAATATCTTCCTGTAGTTGTGAAAGTTTACATTTTATTTTTTTTCCACGGAGAGCGTAGTAATTGGGATTGAAACCAAGCATATGCAAGGCTGATTAACTTTGAACTGTTCATTTCTATATAGACTACAGAAAAGAGTTCCAATGTATATTTTAATAAATGAAACAGAAAATTGTCCTTGAAATGAGCTCTAATGTTTACTTTTCCACCACCTTTTGCAACATACTTCTGCAATGCGTTTCAGCCAAGTCCTGACAATCATTTCCACTTTTTCGTTTGAGTCACAAACAGGTGTCCGTGGTTCTTTGAATTCTGGGGAAATGAAACTCACATGGTACCAAGCCTCTATTGAAAGGTGATTGAGGTAAGATAGTGAGAGTCAACTTTGCAGTTGCCACCTGGGTGGCTTGTAGGGTGTGAGGCTTAACTTTGTCATGTCAGAACAACATTTTCTTGTGTTTCTAAAATCTACTTAATTGTGTTGTCAAAGTTGCAGGTATCACCCTGACTGATAGGGATACCAGATTCAAGAAAATCCACATGAATAATATCCATATCTCAAAAAAAGAAAAACCTGTCCATTCTGGTGAAGCCCAGGTTTTGAATTTTGTTTTGAGGGAGAAGCTTTGTGATATTATTCCATGGACTTCCACTTCATTTCTGGCTATAATGATGAGCCTATGTTTCATTAGCTGTTGTGGCCCGCCAGCAGCCAGCAGAGCTGGCAGCAGATTCAGACAGTCAGGAGGTTGGGGAGGAACATAGGCCAGTTCTGGAGTCTGGGGAAGACTCTGCTGGCTCTATGTTGGAGGCAGAGATCCGTATGCCAGTTATCAGCTGCCTTCAGAGTCAGACATCAGTGAGGCAGATGAACAGCTGGAGCCAGTTCCCAGTGTGCACATGCACAGAGTTGCCAGATGAAGGAAATAGTTAAAAGGGGTTGACTTGGGAGTAAGGCCACAGGTGGACGATGAACGGCCCCTCTCAGAGGAAATAAAAGAGGAGCGAAAGGGGAGTGGAGTTTGCAGGAGACAATTAGTTCGCTTAATTGGTTCGTGTCTCTGCGAGACTCCTTGCCAAGTTTTGTAGATATCGGCCTGGCAGCTTTCCAAGCCAGATAAGATCTGTGACTGTAAATGCTCCTTTCAAAGACTTTATTGGATGTCAATGAGAAGAATTCACAGTAAATTAATAAAAGAGATTTTTTTGTTGGGGCAAGGAGTTTGTGTCATGCTCTTGGGAAGCCTAGGTCAGAACATTATGAGTCCCAATCTTTACCTTGATTCTCGTAGTATGACAACTGGAAAATTTCAGTTAACTGGCAAATTTCAGCTTCTGAAGCTTTCATATCTGCTGCCAGTTTGCAACAAACCAATCTTGCCCAAATCTTTCAATGTTGAAGAACATCAGTGTGGCACACGTGTTCCTGTGAAATATTGGTATTGGTATTGGTATTTATTCGATTTGTAAGCTGCCCTATTCCCCGAAGGGACTCAGGGCGGCTGAACAAAAACCAAGGGAGGGGGAACAAATACAGAAAAAATAAGACAAACAAGACAGTAATATAACAATTTAAAAAACACAACAAGCACAGCAAATTCGAGTAGAGGGGGGAACTCAACCCCAGGCTTGCTGGGACAGCCAGATCTTAACGGCTGTCCGGAAGGCCTGAAGGGTGGTGAGGGTCCGAATCTCCACGGGGAGCTCATTCCAAAGGGCCGGAGCAGCCACAGAGAAGGCCATCCTCTGGGTGGTCGACAGCCGGCATTGGTCGGCAGATGGAATTCGGAGGAGGCCTAATCTGTGGGATCTAATGGGTCTATGGGAGGTAATTGGCAGGAGGCGGTCTCTCAAGTACCCAGGTCCATGTAGGGCTTTATAAGTGATGACTAGCACCTTGAAGTGTATCCGGAGACCAATAGGCAGCCAGTGCAGCTCGCGGAGGATAGATGTAACGTGGGTGTAACGTGGTGCACCCACAATCGCTCGCGCGGCTGCATTCTGGACCAGCTGAAGTCTCCGAACACTCTTCAAGGGCTGCCCCATGTAGAGCACCAGGAATAGCCAGGGCCGGATTTAGATGAAAAGAGGCCCTAGGCTATTCCACTTATGAGGCCCTTTCACCTCCCATTTTTAAGTTGTAAATTACATGAGAGACAATAAAATACATCATTACTGTGATATATATCAATATATATCAAAATATAAAGTTGGCCTCCCGACGGAGGGCGGCTATGCTCTGCGGCAAAGGCAGCGAGCCCAGCCGCCTCCCCTGCTGCGCTCAGCTGCCCGGCTTGGCCCCCTCGCCCTCACCTGCCTGGCCGCTGGTGGGCTCCGCGTCGACGGGGCAGCTATTGGGAGCAGCCACGCCTCTCGCCCAACCGCCGGTGCCGGGAACGTGGGCGGGCTCCCCAACTGCTGCGGCGCTGGAACGATTTTAACCAATACATTTTTATGTGTGTTTATTAGTCATATGCGTAGAATTTCTCCTTATTTTCGGTTCAGTGTTTTAGTGTTCACTGTTTTTAGAATAGTGTAATTTTAATTTTGCTAACAATTTGAATGTAAGCCCCCCTTGATCTTGAGGCCCTAGGCTGAAGCCTAGTTAGCCTATAGGAAAATCTGGCTCTGCAAACGGCATAGCAATTTCACTTTGAATGATTGTACTGAACCAGTTCACCTTCCTGTTAGCTACTCATCAGTTGCTACTTTATTCTTGATCAAACATATCAGCTATCTCTGATTCACCATCTTTATATACATACAGTTACACAGGCCAACATGATTAGCATAAATAGCTTACATTGTGTGGTAAATTTCAACTGGAAAAACGCCCACAATTTAAAAAAAAAAATCAATTATGGCATGTTGCTTAAAGCATTGTGACAAGTTATTGCAGGCTTCTGTTTCACAAACAATAGCAACACAACATTTTCTTGAAACAACTTCTCATAGTAGAAAGAACAAATGCTAAAGAACATGTCAGGTTTTTTAGCACATCAGTACTGCCACCTGTTGGCAATTTATAACATTGGAGGCATTACTTTTCATTTGGTCTTCATAAAACATCTGTAAGGGAGGAAGGTCATTTGGATCATCATGATTTCAGCCTCAATATGTATTCACACACACATAGGCATATACAGAAAACCAAGTGTATGATTCTTTACTCATCACTCCTTAGAAGTATCATCTTTATTATCATTGTACTTAAATACAACGAAATTGGTTTTAACCTCACTGGTGCAAAATTATAGCAGAAACGAAAAAAGAAAGAAAAAGAAAAAAAACCTAGGGTGTGCATGGAGTGATTGTGGTTGTATTTAAAAGTCTGACCGTTATGATCGTCACACTAAACCTGCTCTGCTGGTGAGGGTTTGATGTTTTAAAGGTCAAGGATATTCAAAATATTTTTATTTCCCCTATGGATAGAAACACTGGTTTATTCTATGTTGTTTCTAGCAGAGTTTGATTTCACAGTCCTCTTTCAGCATAATCTTTCCTATTCATTCCTAAAAACACTGCAGCACTTCAGTATAATTTTTTTTTAAAGGGGCTGTGCTGTGTAGCCCTGGTTATGTAGCAATTCACTATTTATAAGCCTAGTGTGCCATTTTAAGGTTAATGGCTGCAATCCAGAAACCACTAACTACAAATAATCCAGATGGCTTCTCTGGTGAATAGCTTGTTTCAAGCTTGCATACAGTATTTGTAGAACTGCTGCTAAGCCTAATAATTAAAATCTGTTTCATAAGTAAACGGCACAGAGATGTCCAGGAATGGCTCAGGAAACACGATTCATTTTGCATAGTATTGAAATTGTTTACTGGCATAAGCACAAATTTGACTTGAGAAACAAACTGGGCATTGCATTCCAATAAATGGGTGAGGCCGAGACAAAGCAATAGGTAGGGTAGGTAGATAGTCAATAGCAGTGACATGTGGTGAGGTTTATGGCTGGTGAGGCAAAAAGAAAGAAAGCGGCTTTTGGCCACCCTGCCGCTATGCCCGACATAGAGGCGGGACGCCACTATGTCAGACATAGCGGCAGGGCGGCTTTTGCCCACTTTCTTGAAAGTGGGCAAAAGCCACCCTGCTGCTATGTCTGACATAGAGGTGTCCCACCTCTATGTTGGGTGCTATGTCTGACATAGAGGCATCCCGCCTCTATATTGGGTGCTATGTCCAACATTGAGGCGGGGTGCCTCTATGTTGGACATAGCGGCAAGGCGGCTTTTGCCCGCTTTCAAGAAAGCTTTCTTGAAAGCGGCTTTTGCCCGCTTTCTTGAAAGCAGGCAAAAGCCGCCCTGCCGCTATGTCTGACATCGGCGCTATGTCTGACATAGAGGTGGGATGCCTCTATGTTGGACATAGCGGCAGGGCGGCTTTTGCCCGCTTTCAAGAAAGCGGGCAAAAGCCGCTTTCAAGAAAGCTTTCTTGAAAGCGGGCAAAAGCCGCCCTGCCACTATGTCCGACATAGTGGCGTCACATCTTTATGTCGGACATAGCGCGAGGCAGGGCAGCCAAAATCCGCTTTCTAGAATGAAAGAAAGTGCCAGCCCGCCAGCAGAGGCGAGTAAAAGACCCGCCTCTGCTGGCGGGCTTCCTCGACACAGAGAAAGAAAGCTGGTGGGCTGCCCTCCTTCCCTCTCCCTCTGAGTGAAGAAAAGCACACACACACACAAACACACACATACAAAATTACTTACAATTACGTACAAATTACATTAATTTTGAATTCCTCCCCCTCCCTCCGACCCACATACCTTTTCCAGCTGTTTCACAATCACAGTGGATTTCAACTCTGCTCTTGCCTGCCATAATGAAAATGTAAAAATATAAAAGGAAAAAGGCAAGAGCTGCTGAGGTCAGGCTGGATTAGCTGCTGCCAGAGTCCCCAATGGATGACTCTGCTTAATTGTTTAAAAAAGCCTCTAAAAAAACACCCTCTACAGGAGGAGGCAAGAGAACCACGTGCCTCATCTACATAAGGAATTTTTCAGCTTTTAACCCTTGCTTAACTCTGCTCTGAGTGATCATAAAGTCAGACTAAATGAGGCACCTCGTTCTCCTGCCGCCCCCTGTAGAGGGCACTTTTTAAGAGGCTTTTTTAAACAGTTAAGCACTAAGCAGAGTCATCCACTGTGACTCTGGAAGCAACTACCTCAGGCTTTTTCCTTTTAAATTTTCTTTTTTTTCATGATGACAGTGGTGAGGCCCTGCCTCTCCTGCCTCCCCTGACTGCACGTCACTGGCCAATAGATTAGTCAAAAGAATAGCCAAAAAATTAATAAAATAGTCAAAGAAATAGTCCAAAATGCAATTTATTTAAAATGTAAATATGTTGTTCCGTCACTAGGTTGCAACCCACATAGACCATAGCACACCATGCCCCACTGTCCTCCACTATCTCCCAGACTTTGCCCAAATTCATGTTCATTGCATCAATCTCCCTATCTAACCATCTCATCCTCTGCTGTTCCCTTCTTTTGCCTTCACACATTCCCAGCACCAGAGTTTTCCAGTGAGTAAATATGTTAATACAGTCTATATGGTATATTCCAGAGCGGGGTTGCTCCTGGTTCGGCCCAGTTCAGCCAAACCGGTAGTGGAATTCAAGCCTGGGTCGCAGAACCGGCAGCGACCCAGGCCTGCCATGCTTCCGAACTGATTCCCTCGCCGCTTCTGGGCTGCCACCATTTTGGTTTTTAGTGACTGTGTGTGTGCACTTCACTGTAAATTGTTCTGCACATGGACGAAGAATAATTTACTTTGAACAGTGCATGCACGTAAGCACGTTGCCCGCAGGTAGCGAACCGGTAGTAAAACCGGCAGTAACCTACCCCTAGTATATTCCCAATATATTTAATGCTTTTCCTTCTGTGTTGTCAATATAATACCTATCGTGCAGAAACTTTTAGAGGTGGTTGGAAACCAGACCAAAGGCTTTGAATTCCATATGTGACTGTAGGATGTTGTTAGGATTCACATAATGAGTTCTATGCATTTAACTTTTTTTTCCCCGGTTGAGTAAAAATGCAGCATTGCATACAAAAGATTTATTATATGGCCACTTTGGGGGAAGAGAGGGAGAAAAGGTTAAATAAAAGGAGCTGCTTATTTTAAAAACAAAAGGAAAAACCAAATATGCAGGGGGGGGGGATTGGAATTCAGAATGGAGAGTGTTCTCTAACTGAATATAGTGGGCTAGTAAAAACACGGAGTAAAATACTTTACTCAATACAACAGCAAAACAAAAAGAAAATCTGATTTTTCCCAATGGCCAAGAAAAAAAGTAACCATAAGTTGCTAATTAGATCTGATTTGCAAGGGGGAAAGCCTACCAGTTAAAAAAAATCTTCTCGCTGCAAAGTGGACTTTTCAGGTTCTGTAAAGAAAATTTGGTCCCACAATATATTCAGGTATTCTTCTACAATTCAATCTGGTACTTTCCAGATTTGTTGGAATACACACCCTGAAGCTCCCTTTCCATTTTCTGTTTGAATAGTTATCTTCATATGATCATCTGTATGTTCACCATGGAGAGACCTTGGGTGGAAAATAATAGCAAGACATCAGTGGTGGGTTCCTATCAGTTCGGCTGAACCGATAATGGTTTGGCGGCCTGGGACACTAGAACCGGCAGCGACACCGGCCTGCCATGCCCCCCAAACTGGTTTTCCCAGTGCCGCCATAGGTGCCACCATCTTGTTTTTTGGTTCTGCGCATGCACAGAACAATTTTATTGGCACTGGGCATGTGCGCGCAGCGTGCATCAACCACACACACATACGTGTAGGGCGCGCACATGAGCAAACCCACCCCTACAAGACATGTCCTGTTGGCAGAGTTGGTTTCTTAATTTCATCATGGATTTGTCATGAGAAAGCTACTTTCAATAACGTGATTGGGAAGGAGAGCTGTAGAAGGCCGTCTCAACCAGAAGATTCTGTAGCAAGAGAGATTGATTATTTGCTTTGGAAGTTCATTCATAATGCCATCCACTCAAAAGGAATATCCAGCTACTTCAGTTCTCTAGAGAGACTAACCTTAGACATTAAATATAGGAGGGATAGAATGGCCTGAAATGCTTAACTTAAATGCATGCCGAACAGTTTTAATCCAGGAGCGAAAGAAGCTGGAACTAGGATTTGTCTTTACAGTCTTATTTACTGCACATCTACACAACTTTCACCCTCCATCTCTACAATTTGAAAGTAATTTGGCTTCAGGAATAGCTAACACAATCCTACAAAGGAGAGACTTTGATTGCACTCCCAAGTACACCAGGGGCACCCACTTCAAAACAATATGGCAGGTTTAAAGGGATTACAAATACCTACGGAAGTGGTTTAAGAGATATGAGAATTCCTTGCCAATCAAAGACCAATAAGAAAAACCCAACTCTTACTACTTCACCCTGGCTAGCCTTCATTCCATTCAGCTTCACACCTATAGTATAACACTCTACTGTATTCTGCTTGTAGCCAGAAACTATGTGATAAGGGACAAGCACTGCAATGCAGGTTTTTTTTCCCCTGATTCAATATAGTTGCATACCTGTGTGACTGATGGGCCCCTGTTTGGGCACCTCTTAGCAGGTCAAAGCCTGCAGGTCTTGAGGAATCCTGGAGACAGACACACACAAATGCATACTCTGTCTTAGACAGCTTAAACCCGTTCAACCTGTTCTGTAGCGACTACTCACTGTTAAAGCAGTCAGGTAAAACTCCAAGTGAGAAGAGGCAGGATTCTTCCATATGCACAACCATTTGATTGGCCAGGTCTAATTTCACAATCAAAATGCAGCTCAGTTAGAATGGGTTTTTCTCGCCACATTATCGCTATATACTACTAAAAATGTCGTGCTTGTTACCTTTAACTTGGAGAAATGGCATATCAACCAAAGTACCATAT
This sequence comes from Thamnophis elegans, assembly GCF_009769535.1. Lineage (NCBI taxonomy): Eukaryota > Metazoa > Chordata > Lepidosauria > Squamata > Natricidae > Thamnophis > Thamnophis elegans. Next base: position 16,072,576 of record NC_045545.1, on the reverse strand, counting down.
TTTTCGGAGTATAAGATGCACTTTTTTCCCTCAAAAAAGAGGCTGAAAATCTGGGTGCGTCTTATACACTGAATACAACATTTTTTGCCTCCTGAAACCCCACCCCCTTCACCAAAATGGCCATGCATAGCTTGTAGGAGGCTTTCAGAGAGAGCTCCTGGGGGCTGGGGAGGGCAGAAATGAGCAAAAAATGGCCCATTTTTTGTTCAATTTTGCCCCCCCCAGCCCCCAGGAGCACTCTATAAGCTTCCTAATACCCTTTTTTTGACAAAAAAACAGGCCGTTTTTTGCTCGTTTTTGCCCCCCCCCCCTCAGGAGCATTCAACAAGCCCCCTAATGGCTATTCATGCCCTTTTTTTTTTGGAAAAAAAGGACCGTTTTCACGAAATATGGGCTATTTTGGGGAGGTTTGCAGAGTGCAAAAACTTTTTTAAAAAATTTGCCTCTTCAAAACCTTGGCGTGTCTTATCTCCTGTGTGTCTTAATACTCCGAAAAATATGCTACATCAAATGGGCTAACTTACGGAAATCCAGAACCCACAACTCTTGTGGAACTGAAATTTCGCAAATGTTATAAAACTTTTTAATGACATAAAAATAAAGCATGAAACAAACATGTCCTGTGGTCAATTGATGATGTTTGTGCTATACAATTCAACACCGGCCCTTTTCAAGGCAGATAAATCTCTGAACATTACATACCCTCAGGATATAATAGATATTTCCATACCCCACATCTGCCAATTTGACAGTCAGTCAGAATATGACTTTCCTAGATGTCTCAGATACTTGGTCGTTCAGCTATTGCATAGCTAATAATTGAGAGTTTCACCTGAACTGTTTAGTTTTGCATATAAAAATAAATTCCTTCCATCTCAATCAGTTAGGAAAAGAGTATAAATAAAGTCAAGTGATGGGAGGGGTATTTCCTATATTTTTTGCAATTTATCTAGGTCTGCCAACTTGACATCATGCTAAGAGAACAGCCCCTCCGTTTAACCAACTTGACCATCTTACACAAACAATTGAAGCGAAATGCAGGCATTTCTGTGACTGCAAATGGTTCCCCATTTAACCTGGTAAAGAATGCTACAGTAGAAAAGAGACAGCAGTGATGGCATCACCATGTTGGCTGTGAAATTCTGGGTGATGAAAAGAAACCCATCTTAAGGTTGCCAGGTTTGAGAAACACAGGATTAGAACTTCCAAAGACACCATAAAGGAGAAAGTTTTATTAATTAAATCCCTACAATATATTTGTTAACAAAGCTTAGTAAATACAAGGTACCGGTAATTTTTGACTTACAACCAATGTCAATGGAAAAGCCAGGTTCACTTAACAACCATGCTGCTAATTTATCAACTGCAGTGATTCACTTAACACATTGGCAAGGAAGGTTGTAAAATAGGGCAAAACTCACCTAACAACTGTCTTACTTAGCAACAAAAATGTTGGGCTCAATTGTGGTTGTAAATCAGAGACTGCATGTATGTTTGTATTAATATTGTATTATTTTTATTATTGTATTGTATTAAATAGATAAGATTGACCGGCTAAAATGTTAATCATTCAGAATATTATGAATAGAAATATGACATTTGTAATATTCTGGATGCATGTTTGGAGAAAAAAAAACGCTTACCATTGGGTCATCCACAAAATTATTGTGGCATATACAGACTCAGAAAACTTTCAGGGCAGCTTCACAGGCCTTTCAAAGGATGTAGCTGCTTTAATGCTTTAGAGATGGATGCCTCATAACATGCTTGCCCTTGGTAAAACATGGCTTTCAGATGCTTCACGCCGTACTGAATTCGGTCTAAAATTTCCATCTTGAACCCCATTCAGAACTGTTTCAGAAATCCAACCAAAATTTTGGAATTTCTCATTTCCTCCTGCTCCCCTGTCTATGGAGTTTCTCAGTTATCCAGCTCATGGTTATCCCAGAGGTGCTTTTTTCAAAAGGCAACTGTACTTCCTGTTTCTTCTTTTAAGACATTTTGCCTCTTATCCAAGAAACTTCTTCAGCTCTTTAGTTCTGAGAAGTGAAACATCTTCAAAGAAAAACCAGAAAGTCTAGTTGCCTCTTGAAAAAAGCACCTTTGGGACATCCTGCTCCCCTGCTTTTTGTAATATTTGATTGTTGAAGAATTCTACATGGTGGGCACCTGAATATTCTAGACAGGCAGTTTTAGAACAAATGTATTTCATCAGCTATGGATTATAGTTTGTTTACAATGACCAAAATGATCACAATCATTTTTAATTAATATAAATATTTATCCTAAAAAACACCTTTACAGAGTGAAACAAGAACTTTAATCTGCTTTTTCTTCTAAGTAGCCTACTTGTCTCCCCCTCTCCACCCCTAAGAATAGGCAGCCACGTTCCATGGTATGACTTTCAAATCACGAAAGGGAATATTACAGGCACTGAAAAATTTATACTTGGACATTCTTGTCCATAGACTGACTTACAAAAACCAAAATGAATTCCATGTTTTGTAAGTGTGTACTAGTTCCTTTAATGAACTGCAGCAAAGCAGGAAATAGATTCCATTAATAGTTTGTTTATGACTCTTTATTACCCTATCTGAATTAGCTAGAATCAACTGAAATGCACTCATTAATTATAAGCACTAAATTAGAACCATTATTCACATTTGTAATCATACTTTTAAAGAAGCTAATATGAAAAAGCTGAGACAGACAGTAGTATGGAAGCCTTAACACCCACATGCTCCAATCTCTATCAGAAGCCTTGTTATCTGTAGTGAGAGAAAAGCTCCCGGTGGTATATAAATTCCACTGACTTCCAATATGAATCAACTACAACTAGTGTAATTTGAGCCCATCCCAACTATTTATTAATTTTGAAAACAGCTTTAGGTGTTTAAGCAACATGACCTGTCATTATAGACTTGTTATGAATCTGCTGAACAGTTAATTATTGCAGTTTTGCAGGAATATTGTACACCAGCAAGTCTTTTCCATACTCCCAGCTAGAATGTCTGCTGAACATTTCTCCCAATTATTCCATCACGAGATTTTCCACTATCCTGTCAGAACTGAAGAAGCTTCCCTTGAGAAGGGAAATGCATTAAAAAGCGACAACAAGAAAGTCCAGTTGCCTTCTGAAAAGCACATTTGGGACCATCAAGAGATGATACCACCAGGATGTCCTCCTCCCCCTCCCTCCTCCTCCTCCCTCCTTCTATACCCACAGGTGAAGGGTCTGCTTTTCAGAACAACAAATGCCATAGTTATGTCCACGTTGATTGTGTATAAGTATAATCTTTATTGTCATTGTACTTAAATACAATGAAACTGCCACCTTTGCTTTGGTCTTCTGTGTGGGCATGTGCCATTGATGGTGGTAGGTGGTACAGATAGTAATATGGAGTGCGACTTGTAGAATATGGTCAAACCACTATAAAGTAAAGATAAAAGTTCGCCTCACACATATGTGATAGTCGTTCCTGATTCTAGGGGGTGTTCATCTCTGTTTCAAAGCCAAAGAGCCAGCGCTGTCCAAAGACGTCTCCATGGTTATGTGGCTGGCAGGATTAAATGCTGAAGGTGCATGGAATGCTGTTATCTTCCCACCAAAGGTGGTTCCTATTTTTCTACTTGCATTTTTACATGCTTTCGAATTGCTAGGCTGGCAGAAGCTGGGACAAGTAACGGGAGCTCAATCCATTACACGGCACTAGGGATTCGAACTGCCAAACTGCTGACCTTTGTGATCGACAAGCTCAGTGTCTTAGCCACTGAGCCACCGCATCCCTCACTATAGGCAGTATATAATTGTTTTACTACTTATTCTCTGTTTTTTCCCCCATATTTAAGAGACAAGGATCCAAAAGTGTTACCCCTTGCAAGCATTGCCAATATTCAAGGATGGTAGGAACTCTAGTGGAACAGACCCTAGAAAGCTACAGGTTGTCCATACTTGCAATGCATACAGTACAGAATGAGAGGGATCTCACATATACTAAAAGCAGATGTTTGTAGCACATTATGCTTATTGTGTTTCAGTGTTTTGAGTCCCCCATCTGTTGCTTCAGTTTGGAATATTAGCCAAGTGAAAAGAGTAGGAGTTGTCATGTTCCAATTCTCCCCATTTTTTGGTTCTTTTCCCACATTCCTTTCCTACAGATCAACCAGAGAAGAGAGTTGAGCTATGTTTATCTTGTTTCACGGCTGCTCAAACAGACAAATAGTGAATTCTTTGCAAGGACCATAAGCATAAATCCAATTGATAAACCATAAAAGGAAGGAAGAGATGTTTTGTTTACACATTCACCTATAGAACAGCAAAAAAAATCATTATCCTCATAATTTGAGACTTGAAAGAAATGTTTGACACGGGCAATTACTACGAGCCTTCCAACCTTTTTATACCCCTTATCTTCTCTTGGGGAAAGAGATGGGTCCTGGGTAAATGCACCTTCTCCTTTAAGGAAATTACACTATGAGGACTAGGGGTGACATGATAGCAGTATTCCAGTATTTGAGGGGCTGCCACAAAGAAGAGGGGGGTCAACTTATTTCCAAAGCACCAGAGGGCAAGACAAGAAACAATGGATGGAAGCTAATCAAAGGAAACAAGCAAAATGAAATTAAGGAGAAACTTCCTAACAGTGAGGACAATTAGCCAGTGGGTGTAGATGTTTCATCGCTGGAAGATTTTTAAAAAAATTCTGGACAGCCACCTGTCTGAAATGGCATAGTCTCCTGCTTGAGCAAGGGGTTGGACTAGAAGACCTCCAAGATCCCTTCCAGATCTAATCTGATTAAAATCTTCTCTGTGTGTGCCACAGCTGAACACTGAACATATTGCCCACAAGCCAAACAACCTGACCCAAGTAATTGCGAGAGCTGTTTTAAGGGTTCCATATTGGTTTACATTTAAATCTGGTTGAGTGAAGCAAAGAGGTCTTTATCCGAACTTAAATGCTAGCAGAAGATATTTTGCTCCCTGAAGTGATTGACAGCATGGCAAAGGTTTCCTATTCCACGTGGATTGGTAGATGAATCCTACACATTGGTGATAGTGTTCACCACTAGGTTTATGAACCTATGTGGTTCATGCAACTTTGCCATAGAGGATTCAAGAGCAATTATCCATGTCTTTTAGCATACAATGTCTGAAACCATACTTTACTCTTTCCTGATACAGAAGCTTTCTTCTTGGGCATCAGCATATCTTCTCCCAGAATATGACATACCATATATAATACCAAATATGAGAGCCAGGGTGGCACAGTGGTTAGAATGCAGTACTGCAGGCTACTTCTGCTGATCACTGGCTGCCAGCAATTTGGCAGTTCGCATCTCTCCGGCTCAAGGTTGACTCAGTCTTCCAACCTTCCGAGGTCAGTACAATGAGGACCCAGATTTTGGGGGGGGGGGGGCAATATGCTGACTTTGTAAACCGCTTAGAGAGGGCTGTAAAGCCCTGTGAAGCGGTATATAAGTCTAAGTGCTATTGCTAAGTGCTGTATGTATGCATTTTCCCAGAATATGTTTTTCTGGGAAAATATTTCATTAAGCCTTGGCAGTTTTATCATCACAGAAGTACCGGTACTCCTCTTCCATGTCAGATAAATTTCTATTTCATACTGAAGAAGAGGGTTGTGCTAGATGCATGGACTACAAAACCAAAGGAGCAGATTCCCAGCAAATGTTTTGATGCAGCAAAGGAAATATAATTCAAAGCCTCCTGCAAAATTGACCGAGATAGACAGTGTATATTCTTCAAATAACTATAAGCTCAAAGGTTTGGTGTTCTGTGGAAGAAAAATGGTGAAGTATGGATCATTCTTGGTTGTCATTTATTAATACTTTCATGAATATTGGTTTTGTGTTTGTGCTTGGTACTTGCCTTTGAAATTATAACTAAATTATTTGATGGACTGTTCACACCTATATGGGTATGCTTGATTTTTTCAATGGATAGATATTTCCTCTTCGGTGGTGGAATATGACACCATCACCACCCCGAATAAACTTCTACACCAGACTGGATATTAAAGATCTAGACATTTTGATTGATTTTTAATGTAAGCTTATAATATAAAAGTGTATGTGTGTAATGTAGTGACACAAAAATATGCTTCATTAATTCATTATTTATTTTATGCTTTCAAAATTGTAGACTGCTTTGATGCTGTTTCCTTTTGGGAGTATAAAAAGATGTTTTATACATAAAAATCCATGCTGAAAGCAAAATGCAAATAAAGAACTAGGGCTGGAAGAGGCTTGGATCCCAAACACTTTTTTTTACTTCCTCAAACGGCTGAAACCTAAGAGTTAAATCATTATCTATACATATTTTTTTCAGTTAAGAAACGCAAACATGGCTGTTTGAAATACATAAAAGACATTTTAAACAAGTGGCTAGGAACAAAAATTTTTAAAAAAACAGTAAAGATTGTTAAGCAAATTTCTGGGTCATATTTGCATTCAAGATAACACAGTTCTTGGAATACTGTTCATCAAAATTAATATAGGTATTTGCATTATTAAGATTTTTAACTGAATGGGAAAAGTATTAATGCAGTAACCAGCACCCTCTAGTGGAATAAATTTCCCCCTAATGTGCTCCTAACAGTTTGTGCCACAATATTTAATATATTTATTCATTTATCATCTTTAATTTGGCTCTTCATTTATTATACTGCATTTCATCTGTTGTAAATCCAATCTACCACAGTATTCAAAGTCCCTGTAGTTTCAGAAGCCAAGTGCAAGTTTGTTGCTGAACAGCAAAGAGCAATTTAAAACATGTATTTTCTGCTTGGTTATGTAGTTGAGAGCCCCATCTGGTTCAGCCGGTCATCTAACCCCAGATTTTAAGATACAAAACTTTCTCAGTTTTACATAAAGATGCCAAGAATTGAACAAGATTTTTTTTCTGTACAAAAAAATGTGGACTATTAACCAACTTCTAGCTCAACAATGTTTTCCAGAAATTAATTTTTGTATTTTGCAAGTGGAGGGAGTGAACCAGAGGTGGGTTCCTACCAGTTTGCACCAGTTCGGTAGAACCGGTTCGTCAAATCTACCGAACCGGTTAGAAGAGGTTCCACCAGTGGATTCGGAAAGCAGGCCACACCTACAGAAGAGGTTCCAAAACTTTTTGAAAACCCACCACTGAGACAGGCAGACACACCACACACACACACACAGAGAGAGACTGAGAGGAGAGAGGTTGCGAAGAGAGGAGGAGAGGAGGAAGAGAAGAGAGAGAGAGAAGAAAGAAGAAAGAAAAGAAAGAAGAAAAGTGAGAGATGAAAGAAAAAAAGAAAAAGGGACAGAGAGCCAAAGGAAGGAGAGAGAGAGAGAGAGAGAGAGAGAGGAGAGAGAGAGAGAGAGAGAGAGAGAGAGAGAGAGAGGAAAACACATGGCCAGCAAGCCACTCCACCAGGTGACATGGCCGCAAGCCACTCCCACAAAGGAGGCCACACCCATAGAGTAGGTTCGAAATTTTTTGAAACCCACCACTGGAGGTGAACAGTTCATTTTCAAAGTTGGCGGATAGATTCTTATTGATGCCCAAAAGGACACAACAATCCAGGTTATTGACTATATTTATTGTTCTCCAAGAACACAGACTGCCCAAGGAGAGCATCTGTCATTTCCAAATGGGCCAAATGCAAGCAGTTGGCATTTTTGTACAAGCCAGGTTCCCAAAGTTGGAATGCTTTCATCTGGCTTTATTTTAGCAAAGGCATATGCTACATGAATGAGTGCTACTTTTACAAACATATTAGCATTTCTATTTACTCTTGCTTAACAGTTCCAGGGGGAGAAGGAATTGGGCATTCATGCAGGAGGATATGCTTCCGCTAGGAAAAAGGGATTTGTTGCTCAGTAAAGTGATCTGTTGCATTTAGAACAGTTCCTGCAGAGTTTTTAAAAAGGCAAACATCCCCAACTTTTGTTTAAATCAATGTCACAAAAAAACATACCATGGGTGCATTTAAAGGTTTCTTTTGTTCCTAGCAATTACATCCATATAGTCTCAGATATAGTAAACACTGAAATAGTTGCCCTAATCATCCAAAAAACTGAATGAGGATAATGGCTAAGTGGCTAAGATAATGGCTAATTTATTTTTGCATTGCAGTCCAACACAGAAATCTCTGGTTATTATTAAAATATAATTTACTTCACCTTCCTTATTTTTAGATTGGATCTCAGAAAATACCCAATTGTCTGTCAGAAATCTGGGTCATTTTTTAAAACTAGGATATTAAAGTAAGATATTTAACTAGGCATTGACCCTTAGTCTATTTATAACTGTCTAAATAACACTCTGATTGTCCTTTTGCTGTTAATTCCAAATAAAATAATAAAATAAAATACCCTTTCATAACAAATTGAAGGAAACTCACCCGGTGAATTCCTTGCAACTTGCTGTTCCAGAGGTTCTTAATATTTGAATTAGAATTACAGTAATTTCTCTCCGACCAGTGGTGGGATTCAAATTTTTTTACTACTGGTTCTGTAGGGGTGGCTTTGTGGGCGTGGTGTGGTTTGGTGGGTGTAATTTGGTGAGCATGGCAGGAGAAGGTTACTGCAAAATCCCCATTCCCTCCCCACCCCACTAACCTGCTTTCCAGCTCCGTTCTCCTGTTCAGGGCAACAAAAGAAGATCAACTGGGAGGCTGGAAGGCAGCGTGGGAGGAGCCAGCCTATTTGCCGGTTCTCCGAACTACTCAAAGTTTCCACTACTGGTTCTCCAGAACAGGTCAGAACTCGCTGAATACAACCTCTGTCTCCGACCCATATAAAAACTTTTATGTTAAGAGGAATCTAAATTTCAGATGTGATACAAATTATGTATAGAGTTATAATCTAAACAAGATTTCCAACTTGAGTTATATTCAGTTACTTTTGAAATATGGTATTATTTTAGACATCATGGCATACTCCCAGATTTTGGCCATTCTTTTGCAGTTACATTATTCCTTTAAAATACCAAAAATCCCTTTAAAAACTCTATTAAATTATCTCAAAAAGCACACTCATTAACTCTGAAACTGAATGTTGCCACTGTTCTTGTATATCATTTAGATTCTAAAATAATTGAAATTGATGCAGTTTATTAAATAAATGAACAAACAAATAACATCTTACATGAAGATTCAGTTGGATAATTTCTACCTGTTTAAAAAACAATTCACTTCAAAATATAGAGGTACAATATATATAAAAACACATCAAAGGTTGGAAGGATTAGTCCCCGATAATGCTATGTATCCATGTATTATTTTTTGTCAATCAACAATTGAAGCATCTTCTTAATCCTCATTCTATATATAATTTTATTTCTATTACATATAGAATTGTATCCCAAAAATGGGATACAGTATGGAAGACATTCTATTTCATATACCACCGAAGTGGGAGCAAAGTTTATTTTATATGTGGGTGTATATAAAGGAGAGAAATGTCTAACATTTTTTTCTAATTACTTGAAATGCCCATGAATATTGTTAATTGCTCAATCTGTTCTTAACATGGTTTAAACAGAAAAATAAAGCTTTTAAGACTGACATAGTAAAAAATAAAGTTGGAAATATAACAAGAAAAACTGCAACTTAAAAATCAGAGCTTGGAGACATTCTGCAGAGTAAATAACTTAAATATGAACTGAAACAACAGAAAGCCTTGAGTACAACATTGTGTGAGTTAATTCCACAGAATTAATTCATACTATGGAAAGTAGCCCTGAAGTTCCTAAACTATAAACAAGGGGCAATCACTTTTATTTCTTTAGAGATATATTTTAGTACTTTATCAAAATTGCCTAAACACTCTTGGGATAATTATTGGACAACAGTAAGTCAATCTGCAGTATAAAACCCAGTGGTGGGTTCCGGCAGAGACTACTGCCGGTTTACTCAGGGACGTGCCCTGTGCGCGCGCTTGATGCACACTGCGCACACATGCGCAGTACAACTAAAATTGCTCTGCGCATGTGCAGAAGCAAAAAACAAGATGGTGGCGCCTATGGCGCCGCCGGGAGAACTGGTTCGGGGGCGTGGCAGGCCTGGGTTGCTGCTGGTTCCAGCAAACCAGGCTACCACGCTACTACTGCTTCAGCCGAACCAATTCGAACTGGTAGGAACCCACCACTGATAAAACAAAAGGATCACTATATAAAACAAATGGGTTCACAGGCAGAAATTCTGTATAAACACCAAAGATTTGATCCATGATTGCAGGCCAAGGGAAAAGGCAAGTTGGGTTTAGGGAAAATTTAACTTAAATCCTGTCCACTTAATAGCATGAGAATATTTTCTCTAAAATCATACATTTATTTGTATAGCTGTTTCTTGATTCAGTTGATTGGGCTGAACTCCATTGGAAACTATGAAGGAAAATATTTCTGAATTTAGTCTCTAAGTTGCCACTAATTCAATTTATATACAGTAAACATGTTTGTCTAATACTACAGAGAAATAGTTTTCAGTTACAATTTCAATTATTGAAATTTGTAATAAATGTACCTTTGACACATGCAGCTTTATTTTAAAACTATTTACAAACATTTCAAACAATTCATTTTCACCACAATGCAGTTAAAAACTCTCCCTCCCCCCAAAATAGCATTTTTATTAAGAAAAAAATCTATCACAATAGTAGTCCCATAAAACAATTATTACATTTACATTTCACATATTATCACTGTTCATGTGTAGTACTTCTCATAATAATTGCTTATTGCTCCAAATATTAATCTTTAAATGCCAACAAGTTTATATCTTGTATGTTAAGGTTTATAGTGTCACAAGAATCTGTCTTAAATAGGAAGAGAATATGACAAACTTCCAAAATCTTTATGAACAAAAATACTGTACTTACCACAACATGTTTAAAGAGTTGCGTTGCAATTAAAAGGTTTCCACTAGAAACATTTGCATTAATAGACTTGACATTTACATCAAACATCAATCAAATCAGAACTTTGACAACTTTGATTGATAAAGTCATCAGTCTTTGTCCAATTCATCATTGCTTTTTCTTCTTTGGCTGCTCGTCAGGATTTAATTTGCGTTTCTTAACTGAGCTGGGTTCATCTTTTTCACCATCTTCAAAGAAGCAACAGTATATGTAAGCCAAAGTTTTCAAAAGCCACATGTGGAAAATATTATCAATAGTATCATCTTTTGATGACTATATTGGTCTGGCAGCCATGCAGTCTTATTGGCATTAATACAAAGGCAGTTCAAAGTTGTTGCCATTTCCTGGATTCCCCACCCCCTGATATGACCAAATCTAGACTACAGACCTGGGAATTTTGTAATAAACAATCATCCAAATATTAATTAGATCCAATCTTTTTTAGCCTCTTCATCATGCAATTGCTTTTATGATTAAGAAATTACAGGAATAGAGATTAGGGAAACTTCCTTAGCCGTAACAGCAGTCCAACTATGAATTCACGGACTAATGATGATGTTTGAAAACAGATTGCTCTTGTGGATATTCGAACTAAGCCTCCTATAACTTGGCTTACAACCTGGTGCTTTCCAGGTGTGTTAGACCAATATTTCTCAAACTTGACAACTTTAAGGCATGTAGACTTCAACTGTGGGGTTGAAGTCTACATGTCTTAACGTTGCCAAGTTTGAGAAACACTGTATTAGACTTTAATCAGATCCAGGGGCTGAGACTGGGAAAGGCTATTCCAGCACCGAGGTGGCATCAGCTTTTCAATCTTGCCCTTCTCTAAGAATTTATTGTTTAATTTAATCTTTAAATACTGTTCCTGTTTATTAAAAGCATGTTCAATTTCAAATCTTTCATCATCTTTAGACACAGGTAGATAAGGCTATTCTTAAAAGACATGAAACAACATGACTCTGTGGTCAGCAAGAAATATTATTAGTTGTTATTAAAAATTCCCTAGGAATACAGGAATTTCATCTAGGTATTGTATAAAATTGAATGCATTAATCATGCTAATCAAAATATGTGTAAGAATGTGCAAAGAAAGATTTGGACTTTCTGAATCTCACAAGAAGCTGCCATTGATTGTAGGATTAGGTTTAATACTACTATTATAACTGGATTCAAAACTATTATACATAATTCATGTAAGAGATACCAATCTTCAAATAGAGAAATATTTTCCCATTAAAGGTCTCATATACAAAAACAAACAACATTATTTATTTTGAATGAAATTGACTACTATTACCTGATTCAACAGTTTCTTGTTCTTCTTCTGATAAGAAATGTACATTGTTTACATGCCTTGGAGCATCATCTCCATTATCTTCATAGATATTTGACCATTTGATTGCCATATCACGTTCAGGAGGAGGTGGAGGCTTTTTTTCTTTGATAGTGTAAGTCTCAGGGGGAGGCACAGCATTTGTGGTCCATGCCTTGAATTCCTTAGGAGGCTGTTGAAAGAAATATTAAAAAAACCAGTACAGGAAATATTAAATTTCAAAGATATGGCTATTACAGATACAAATTGCTCTTACATCTGAAAATCTAGCCAAGCTGTAATAAACATTTAACATTTTTGCTAGTTCTATCTAGGTATACAAATAGCTTAAACAAAATATTCACTGTAGAAAAGTACTTCCCATAAGAAAAAGTGAAAATAATAGAAATATTAATGTAAAAAAACAATCCTAAATTCTAATAACGTAGCAGTTAATTAAAGTCACTAGAATGGAAGGCTGACGGTGGCAAGCTTTCATTCCTAGAAATCTGGCCTTATCACATTTTTGGGAGCTGTGGTTTGTTATATCCTGTATTGATCATTGGAGCCCAGCTCCAATACGCATGCACACACACCTCCCACTAGCCAGTTGGTCTTCGGGTCTCTGCCGAGCATGTGCGGGGGGGGGGGGGGGGAGGCAGGATGCATGCTCAGGGGGCACTTGCATTGTGTTTTGGGCCCTCGTGCAGCGCCCCATGCCCCGCACAGACATTGCATTATGGGTGCAGGCACATGGGCATGCTATCGCGTGCGCTTTCGGCACATGACAACAAAAAGGTTAGCTTTCTGTCATATATAATTGGAAAGTTTCATATCCCATATCCCGCATAAAGTAATACTATTGAATGGAAAAGTCATTCCAATTTATTTAGCACTTTGAACTAATGAAAAATGTGTGCCACAGGGACAATTTTTGAGTGTATCCCACATTACACAGTTAACCTAGGTAGCCAGATCAAACCCTTTGGTGTTTCTGCTGCAATTGGTTAAGAAGGGACACCCTTCTCTGAAGCCTGCCTAATCCTATGGCTTTCTTAATCATGGGGGAGCCAGGCGCCTTCCCTGCCAGGAGAAATACGGAAGAGAAAAGCCTTGGCTGACCTCTTCGGGAGCTCGCAGCACCCGACTCTCCCAATCGATCTCCTTATGCAGCGGATTATAAAGGAAAGCCGGTCGGTTCACGCTGCGGAAGAGCTCGTCGGGCCCAGGCAAGCGCGGTTTGCCCTCGGAGGTGCCGTTCTTGGACTGCTGCGAAGACCCCATGGAGCCTCGGCCAGAGCCTTCCTCGTCCTCGGCATCCGAGCCGCCACTCGAGCTGTTGTCGCTACCGTACGCCGCGAAGAAGCTGAGCGGGTCCTTCCCCTCCGCTGCTGCCATGGCAGAGACTCGTGCAACCGGAACACCAGTCCTCGGGAACTGGCGCACGCGAGACAAAAGTTCCGAGTTCGTGAAGTTCCTTTCAGCCTGTACTACCTGCCAAGGGTAATCCGGGCGGGTTCGTGCCTCCGCTCCGAAGAATTCCCTTCTTCTCGGCCAAGGGTTTATACGGGCTTAGATTTCATAAACTCTGAGTTTAACAATCCATTTATATATTAATTTTAAAGGGAAATAACAAAGAATATTTATCTTCTTTCCGAACCTGCAATTCGATAGTTCCGAAGCCGAGTTTATCCATGCTAAACGTCGAAAAGCATCGAAACAGGGCTGCCCTATATAGGCGGCAGAAATCCGGACGACTACTAAATAAAAACAAATTTAAAATTCTTCATCGCTCCTTGTGGTTGTCCCCATTTTTGCAGGCCAGATGACAGCCCAAATCAAAAACTATGCAGTTATATTTTTCTACCTGTATCTGTAAACGTATCTGGAATGAAAAGTTCTGGCTGTGTAGTCGGTTTTGAATAGAACTGAAAAAGTCCCCTTATTCCTTTACAATATTTACTAATAAGATCCTTCCATGTATGTTTTATTCAGGAGTAACACAACTTATTCAGGAGTTGTGTTGTGATTAAAGTAGGAACTGCTTAAACTTAGTTGCCTTTCATGGTTAAGATAAAATACAGAGAGCACAGCTCTATAACTGGATTAGAAGACAGAACAGAAAAGCAATAGTTTTATATATAACATTGGTTGTTACTCTTACTGTAAAGCCAATAAACAAATACAAAGGAATGTGGAAGCAGCAGGGGACAGTCACTGTCATGGAAGATAAAAATGGATAGCAAGCAATATGAAAGCAATGAAATTATTTTTTAAGATAGTTTAGAATAAGGGAGTGTATTATAAATCAGGGGTCTCCAATCCCCAGGCTGCAGACCGGTACCACTTCTTGGCCTATTATGAACCAGGCTGTTCAAGCAGCGAGGGATCTAAGCTTCATCTGTGCATGTGTGGGATTTACCGTATTTTTCAGAGTATAAGACACTCCAAAGTATATAATAGTATAAGTACTTAACTATTGGTGAAGAGAAGCCAAGATTAGGACATGACATATGATTGCATATCCTCTGATCCATCCAACATCATAATAAAGTTTGCAGACAACCCAACAATGCTGGGTCTCATAACTGGAGGGGACGAATCAGCATACAGGGAAGATGTCCAGAAGGTATCTGCATGGGGCTCAAGAAACAACTTACATCTAAATACTAGTAAGACAAAGGAGATGGTGCTAGATTTACGGAAGCATAGAGAGGAACTTGCCGCACTGTATATTGAGGGCGGCTGTGTGGCAAGGGTTTCCTCTTTTAAATTCTTGGGAGTGCTTATTAGTCAAGATCTCACCTGGAAAAACAACATGTCTCTGGTGATTTGAAAGGCCCAACAGGGACTTCATTTCCTTAGAGTCCTGCGAAAAAATCGGGTGGAACAACGGCTGATGACCTCTTTCTATCGGTCCACCATAGAAAGTGTCCTCACATATTGTATTACAGTATGGTATGCTGGTTTAACAGCTGCGGACAGGAAGGCACTACAGAGAGTGATCAATTCGGCACAAGAAACCATTGGTTGCCCTCTGACACCACTGGATGACATCGCCAGATCTCACTGCTTTAGCAGACTAAAGATACTCAGAGATTATTCACATCCTGGTCAGTGTCTCTTTGCATTTCTACCATCAGGCAGAAGACATCAAAGTATAGCCAGCCGAACAAACAGGTTTAAAGATAGTTTCTATCCTTGGGCTGTGAGACTTTTAAATACAACCACAATCACTCCATGCACACTAGTCTTTTTCTTTTTCTTTCTTTTTTCGTTTCTGTTATAATTTTGCACCAGTGAGGTTAAAACCAATTTCGTTGTATTTAAGTACAATGACAATAAAGATTATATTTATACATACACTGAGAAAACTATTTTTAAAAAATCAATTCAGTTTATTATACAAATGCTTCACAGATTGCCTACTTGTAAATATTTGTAAAGCATTAAACAGTAACCACAAACTTCCAAATATTTTTCCAATTCAACATTGCTTTATATAAAGCATATATTTTTTTAAAGTATCATTTAAGAATATAATGATTATCAAAGACATTAATTTAATAGAATAGTATGTTATTTTTCATTATGTACCTATAATAATTCACACAGGTTTTGGCATACATGAAATGAAGCGCAATAGAGAGAAAGAACCCTGAATACTAAGGCACTAGGACTAGGAAGTTTTTTAAACAAAAATATGGCAAAGTATTAGGGGCAACCAGTCCATAAGTATGCAAATACAGTATTTTCTTATAAATTTGACAATATCTGCAGTTAGTAGTCAAAAAAGGAAGTTCATGTTCTGTAAAACATCATGGAAGTTTGAGCTGAGGTAGCATTTGAGTTAAAAAGTTGTTAACAGAAATGGTCAGATTACAGAAGACCTAACAATCAGTTAGATTTGATTGTGACTTGACACAGTTGTGTCCTGAAACATGGGCAGGGCACTCTGTACTACAACCTAGCACCAATTTGAATTAATATAGAACAGGTTTCGCTCTGGACAGCTAGTAAAATGACCCCAAAAGATTATAAACCTTTAACATTATATTATTTATATACGTTAAATATATATTTTATATTTGCTCTAAGACAATTCCTCTTCACTCAATGCAGCCCAGGCAAGCCAAAAGGCTGATCACCCGTGATATAGTCTTCTTAAAATACTGGGCTGTAATCTTCTGCGTGTCTAACTGGGGACACGTTCTGTAGAACTCAGTGAGATAGCTTTCTAAATAACATGTGCAAACAAAAAGCTACTTATTTAATTTAGATAACTGGTGGCAGTTTCATCCAAAATGTTGTAGAAGAACATTTTTTAATAAATCTTTTGCTGTCCCAGAAGCCCCACTCAAGTTGTTTTGCTTTTGGATAGTAAAATTTGAATTTAATTTAAAGTATTGTTTCCAAGAAACAGTACTTTAAGAAGTCCAAGAAACAAAAATGGCAAAAGATGAAGAGAAAGAAATGCTTTTATGCTACCTAGAAAATAAATATGCTTTTCAGTGAATCTCTTCTTTACAGTGTTGCACCTCAAACCATGAGAAAACAATATTGATATATGATTTTATACTCCCTGAGATGGCATAGTAGAAATTATTTGTCCAATACAACATTGTTTCACCTTGAGAAATAAACATAGAAATTGAGGTTTCATTTTAGAAATATTCTCAAGATTGTAAAAGTGCAAACTCAAACTAGAAGTAAGCTCCACTGAGTTCAAACTGACTATCAAGTAAGCATGCTACAGATATTTTAAGCTCCAGTTCTTAAAGAAATATATACATTTAATGCCTAACATTTTATAAACTCCCTAATTCAAAAGGGATTTCTTAATTGCTATCATTTTCAAAGTGTACTTGGAGAATTCAATGATTCAGAATAAAAGACAGTACTTGCTTAAAAGCCATAATTAAGATTTTACATCAAGTGATGCAATCATAAAGTACATCACATGACCACACTGATTAGTTATCGGCAGTTCCAGAAGTCGCTAGTTACATTATTAAATAAGGACTGCAAATTATTGCAATTCCTCAACTTTTCTTGTCAGAAACAGGCAGGAAGGAAGCAAATTGGGATCATATGACTGTGGGATGCAGTGATGATTGGAAATCTAGGCCCCTTGCCGAGTGCCTGGATTACATTCATGTGACTGCAGGGGTGCCACAACAGTCAGAATTTCATGGATTGATTAAGTACCACTCAGATTCAGATTTAGTTTATTCTAAAACTCATTTAGCAGGTCAGTGAACAAGCAGTTGTTAAAACAGGGAGCACCTATATAATATGAGGCCAATCAATCTTCATAGATATAGTCATAATACTGTAATTCAGGAGATTTCCCCCCCCTCTTTGCTAAGGTTTTCATTACTTCCTGATCCTTCTGTTCAAACAGAATGCAATATTTTCTGAACATTAAGTGGTCAGTTGAAAACTTTATTCTAATGTAATAACTGTAAGAGAAAACCTTAAACTGGAGTTTCTCTTACGCTAAATAATTGTCCTTGTGATTGATTTGCATAATTAGATAAACCTTTTAGTTCAGTAGTCAGGATTCTATGTGACATAATTTCTGCAACTATTTTGTCTTCCACCACTATGTAAGAAAATAAATTGTCTGACATTATGAACCGATGAACGTAGTAAACTTTTTACTAAAGTGTAGAAATATATTAAATCTTTTAAGTATTCCCATATTGTTTTTCAATATAGCAATGCTACTATTTACTTAGCTATAAATCCCTTTGAAATCAGTGAGGCTTACTTCTGAATATCTATGTACAGGACTGTATTATAATTTGCATAATACAAGCAGCTTCATGATTAGTTAAACATGAATATTTTTTGAAAATACCTACTTTCAGTTTTCAAAAGTAGTACAACCAAGTAAAATAAGAAATTTTAAAGAAACATTTTTTTGCAAAATTATATAAGGCAACATTCAGCATTATTATCTTTTCAAAGATTCAAGAAAAAAAACCATTATGGAGGAATTGAGCGGGATCGTAAAGGTAGAAAGGGATTGTCACTAGAAGTGGTGGATATTTCCTCTTGCTCACTCTGCAATTCTGTTGGAATAGGAGGCGCTCCAGGATCTCCAGGTCCCGGAAGAGTAGAGAAAACAGAATTTTCCATGTTTCCAACCTCTGTAATAGGTAAATTCATTGAATAAAGAGAAGAGGCAGATACAAAAGGAGCTGTACTATATTCTTCTGGATGAAGGTAGGTGTTTTCTCTGTGTCTTTGTTTTTCAAAAAAATTAGAGTCATTTGACTGCGATCTAGAGAGATTGTTTGCTTGCTCACATACTGAAGCCATGCAGTTGTTACAACGTGTTCCTGTAAAAAATATATTGGATTACTTAGTTATGATACTTGTAAAAGATATTTTAACTATTGCTATAACTTGCATCATTTAGACACATTTTTATCTATTTAACTTTATTGCTTTTTTTGATGTTTCAGATTTATATGGAATTTTAATCCCAAAATTAACCACCCAGACTCGCTTGACAATGGGGTGGGTGACATATAAATTTAATTAATAAATAAAATTCAGCTTAAGAAATAACCTCTATTGTTATTTCTTGAAGAAATGAGATGGTTTGGAAAGAAAATGTCTGGAAACCTCAGTTATCATCCAGACTGCCTATATAGCCCTGTGGATCAGGTTGCTAAGTAATTATAAAAAAACATATCTTTGCCACCTTGAAGTTATTAATATGAAATCTTGTCCATGTGGAAAATTGGCAACCAATGCAGATCATTTAACTATAGGGTTATATATAGCAACAACTTTGGATGATGCTTAAGAGGAGCACCATATATAGCACACTGCAGTAATTAATATAGGATATTACCAGTGCATGGAGTACAAAAAAACCCAAGCTGTTTATGTCTAAGAACAGCAGTAGCTGCCATACTAATCAAAGGTTATGTCTTATGTAGTAATGAGCTTTATATCCCTGGCATTTTAGAAACAATTAATTTATAAACCTTCCTCTGCTGAAAAGAGACCAATCCCATCTATGTCAGGAAAATTACCAGTATATTTTCAGGAACTTGGAACTAAACATCCATAAAATTTCCATTTTAATAAAATTTAGATCTATCACTGTCATCCAATTACATAAATCTCAATGTCTACAGCTTCGTTTGAAAGAAAAAAACCTGTATTCATGCCATCAACAAAATGGACACACTGTGCTCCACATGTCCCGGGGACTGCCCCAACTGACTTAACACTGGAGAGAAAATGTGTTAAAATATATTGTGATATTTCTGGGCAAAACTGCCAGAAAATTCCAAAACACCAAATAAGCTAATAGGATTGCATGCTCTTAAGGCTATGTTGTCAATTTGGAAAACCAAAGTAAAAAATCAGACCAAAACTCAGACTAAAATAGATGTAGAGAACCAGTTTTCTCTAAGAGTAACAGAAACTCAACTGTTATCACCATTTTAATATCTTGTATCCAAAAGAGATATGAACAACTGAGAAACTCTTATACAATTTTCTAAATCCATTGATTACTAAGTGATGCACTTATCAAAATCTAGATCTATGCAATCTATAGTCGCCATCTAATTACAATTAGCTATTAAGGGCAGGGACTGAAATGTCAGAATGTTAATTTTACAACTGCAAGGACCTAAAATCTTATTTCTGAAATCTGTCATTTTGGTCATGCAAAAATGATTATTTTTGAAGGGCTCAATAGACTTTTTATAACTCTGTTATATATACACACATATATATCATCCCTGAATGTTAGTAACCTTTGAACCATTCTAATTAAACCCACTTGATATACTACTAATAAATGCAACAGAGGCAACAAAAGGAGGCTTCTGATTTAGCTTGTCATACAATAAACATAACTGCTTGTGACAAGTGCTCTATCATTGTCTAGTCTACGTCAACATTCTCAATGCTTGAGAATCAGAAATATTCTACAAGGACATGATAATAATACACCACACCCTTTCAGTACACAATAAAGACCTTAAGGGAATGAAGCTAGGTTGTCAATCAAAGCACGATTTTAAAATCATTTTGTAACTCTTATATTTGAATACATATCATTATTCCTAAATTTCTGCTCCTTCATTGATTCAAAGGCAAATTGCTTTGACTTACCTTGTTCACGACTTACCAAATTCATAGCAACATACTTAAAAGTAAATCTGCATAGGAATAGGCTATGTAACTACATACTTTATAAGCCCTTTAAAATATACAGTATTCAGTTATTAAATAATACCTTTAAGACTTTCAAGTTTTTCATTTTTTGCTTTCAAGATGGCATCAGTTATTTTTTCTAACAGGAAGTTTTGTGTTTTTTCACATTTGATAGATTCTATCAAAGTGTCTAGTCCTTTTGGATGTTCTGCTAAATAATCCAGCAGTTTCCCAGCCTTTTTCCTACTTGAGGTTCGACAAGAGATTTCTTCAGTATCCTCTCTACTCAGTATTTTCTTTGAACGTAGATAGTCAAAGTGTCTTTCTGCAATTATTTTGTCACACAGATAGCGGCGTAATCGTTCTAAAACCTAGCATAAAAATAAGAGCATGTTAATAAAAGATTAACTTTATCAATGCCTAAATTATTGTTTATATTACTATGAAGGAGCAATGAATCGTAAATAATTCCTAACAAGTAAGTTTTAGTTAGAATTTGCAGTACTGTATCTTATCAAGAACGAGTTATTCATGTCTTGGATTCAAATTTCAATTCTGTTCATGAGATAATTTTTTCCCTGGAACTAACATAAGGATTACTGAACTAACAATCAAATAGTACAAAGTACTAACACTAAAAAGAAATGGAAGTTCACAATCTTTGGTAAAGAGTACTAACATACTTTATATTATACTATCTTAGCTATACTCTCATTTCAGTAACATTTAACTGGGTGAAATGGTGCATCCTAGGGCAACAATTTTTGAACTAAGATTGTTCAAATGGACTAACTTACAGAATGCATCCAAAAGATGGGACAACTCCCATGGCACTGAATTTTGGCAAATGTTACAAAATATACACTATATTGCCAAAAGTATTCACATTTCTGAATCTATTCCAACTTTTATAGTTCCTTTGACAAACTAAAGCCAGTCTTTTTCACCATGTTTTGTCCTTACAAGGGCTTCCTGACTCATATAGATTTTACATGAGGCGATGTTCTGGGATTCCTATTTTTTTTATAGGCACACAGATTGATGCAATTGATATGAAAAAGGCCTTTGAATAAGCAATGAAGTACATACTGACTTATTGTATTTATTGGCTTTCTCAGTTTTCAAGTGTGCATCAGTCTCATGACAATGTCTCATGTTTCTTGGCCGTTTTAAAAGCCCACTTGAACATCTGGCATCTCCTTCCCACATAGAACTCTAAGAGCCAAGGTGGCGCAGTGGTTAAATACAGCACTGCAGGCTATTGCTAGATCAGCAGGTCAGCGGTTCAAATCTCACCGGCTCAGGGTTGACTCAGCCTTCCATCCTTCCGAGGTGGGTAAAATGAGGACCCAGATTGTTGGGGGCAATATGCTGACTCTCTGTAAACCGCTTAGAGAGGCCTGAAAGGCCTATGAAGCGGTATATAAGTCTACTGCTATCTGCACTGTATGAGCTTAAGCATTATTTTGTTAAGATGTAAAATTAAGAATATTATGTAATAGGTTGCACACTCAGTCAAAACTTGTTTCAATTGATTAAATAGCCTTTGTTCTCAACATTTGCTAGTGTAGCTTGGTTAGAACCTTTACAGATTCTTTTTTTATTAATCAAATCAATAGGAATTCAATGTATTATTTAATATACTTATCTGTTTATTTAAAATGTAATATATTCCCTGAATACAGTTCCAATATGAAACAATACAATCTACAAGATCACAAGAGAAATTGACATGATCTTGAACAAAAAGTTAATATTCTATATATTGTAGATCTACACTTTTTGCTAGAAAAATAGGACAAAGGCAAAACCAACTTCCATTGAGTCATTCATGTGCAACATTCAGAGATTAGGAAGGGGAATTCCTATAAACACTCCAGGAAAACCTACTATAACAGAAAGACTTTTATCCATTAAGGAAAACAAAGGGATCTGGAAGAACATGAGAATGAATGGAATATTGAAAGGAAATCTGGTGTAGCAGTTAAGATGTGAAATAAAGACTGTGGAGACCAAGAATCAAATCCATCCTTTGCCACTGAAGTTCCCTGGATGAGTTGGAGCTAATTATTATCTTTATGTACTATCTCAGAAGGACCCAATTGTTGCACGAACAAAGGAGGAAGTGCTATAAACACCAACTGGAAACTTCTAGGGCAGGGTTACCCAAACTGTAAGGTATGCTTACCTTAGGGAGGTGAGACAGAATAAGGGAGAGGTGTGAAGAACCTCTTTGTTCTACGTTGTTACCATAAATCCCCTTTTCCAAAAATACCAGCTTCAAGTAACATGGTGATAGAGGCGGCAAAATCTTTTGTTTTAAATTTTGTAATTAAAAACAAAGTTTCATTGCATTGTTTTCTTTGCCCATTTTGGTGGAGTTGGATCTTTATGAGAGGTGCACACAATAAGATTCCACTAAAAGGAGCTTTGATGGCAAAAGATTTGGGAGTCCCTGTTTTAAGAGTACAGAGGGATGGAAACAGAGTCCATCCAGTAACTTTTGAATGATTTATTTGGTTGTTAACTGACACATTTAATTAAAGTTTCTGGGAATTCAAACATGAGGCTTTGGGAGGCTTTACTCTTTGTCCCTTGAGGAAGGGACAAGTTTAGGAAATAATTCATTTTGTTGCTGTTATGTTAGGTAGTCTTCTATAAATGCGAGATAGGCAGCAAACAAATCTAGTAAATAAAATAAAAAGTCGAGACGTCTGAATAGATTCAGATTTGCCTCCTGCTCTTAAAACCTATTGACATTTGCTACAAACAAAGATACTTTTTTCATTTGCTTTAATTTTTAATTCTCATTTGTCTGTTTTAAAATTCTGACTGGGAAACATGCTTTACTAAATAATGTACGGTACACAGGTAGTCCTCAGCTTATCACAAATTGTGCCTGAAATTTATGTTCCTAAATCAGAAATTTGTTCAGTGAGTTTTGGCCTGTTTTATGACTTTTCTTGCCACATTTGTTAAGTGAATTACTGCAGTTGTTAAATTGGTAACACGGTTGTTAAGCGAATCTGGTTTCCCCATTGACTTTGCTTGTCAGAAAGTCATAAAAGGGGATCCCGTGACCCCGGGAAGCTGTGACTGTCATAAATACGAACCACTTGCCAAGAATCCAAATGTAAATCACATGACCATGGGGAATGCTGTGATGGTCATACGTGTAAAAAACGGCCATGTCACTTTTTTCAGTGCCATTGTAACTTCAAACGACGGTCACTAAGTCGAGGGTCACCTGTATTAATGTAAAAAAATAAGGGTCTCTCCCCAGATTGTAGCAGATTTCGTCCTTCCTCTGCTAGCAGATGGGAGACAAAGCAGCATCCCACCAAGCGATGCTTGAAGCTTTCCAGTCAGCAGAAGGGAGCCCCACGCAAGGGAGGAATGACGTCACTGCGGCAGGAAAGGCCACACCTGGCGGAATTCCCCGCGCCGGCGACACTCGGCAGACCAACCGCCAATCCACCGCCACGCGGAAACTTGACGCGCCAATGCCATGGCAACCACTGCCCTCCCACCCCCGGTCCTCCGATGTTTTAAGGACCCTCTAGGCGCCCCCTTCCTCGAAAACAAGGAACTCCAGGTCCCCTTACGCCAAGCGCGAGCGCGCCCGCCCTAGTCGCGAGCTCGCCGCCGTCAGAGCAACTCCCCCCCGCCGCGGTCGCTTCGCCTCTCTTACTTCCTTTTTCACCTCCGCCATTTCGTCTTCGGTGAGCGACCGCGCGGCCGCCGTCGGCTCAGCGTCCGCCATGGCGGAAACAGCAGAGCGCAGAAAAAGGCCACGAGGGAGAAGCGACCCTTCCGCGAAGCGAGATAGGCTTGGCCGGAGATGGACTCCCTCGGGAAGAACTCCACTTCCTGTGTCTTGAGGTGAGCGACGCTACAGGCAGGCCCACGCGGAGGAGGTGTACCTAGTATCGCGCATGCGCTTTCCACAGGAAAAGGCTCCCTTATTTAGTCGTGGGTGTGGATTTCCGTCGCGGTTTGTCACTCAGTGCTAAGTTTAGAGTTCGGTTAGTTAGTCGTATCCCAGTGCTGAGTGTCAAAGTGGGTCTCTGTCTCTGGTGGGTCTCGAGGCTGAAGACACAAGAGACGATTATCCCCGCTGATAACTTTGGAGCTAGGCCTTATGATTGCTTTATAATTATTATTTGAATAGCCTGGCTGAATTGGTTTTACTTAACTACGTGTAAATTATTCATAAAGTAGTAAGATGAGACGAGACAAGATAACCTTTTTTGTCACTTTTTTTTCTGTGAACACACTGGCACACATTAAAAAAAATGAAATTCTGATGCCTGCTCTCATATGTTCTATTCACTAAGGCTGCATTACTATTACTATTAGTCTTCTCATTGTCCCTATCACCCATTTCCTCCCACTTATGACTGGGTGACTGTAACTTTGTTGCTTGCATCCTTACAATTTATATTGATATTTATTGTTTCCTGATTGCTTATTTGTACCCTATGACTATCATTAAGTGTATCTTATAATTCATGATGGATGTCTTTTTATGGGTTCACCGACAAAAGGGCGAACGACTAAACCGCGCCCGACTAAACCGCGGTGACAAAACCGCGTGTTCTAAAGCGCTCCGACGAATGAGCGCTGAATCGCGCCGACAACAGTGCGGCAACAGAAGCGCGCTGTAAAACTAAACCTAACCCTAAACCTAAACCTAATGCTAAACGTAACCCTAATCCTAACCCTAAATGTAACGCTAAGCCTAACCCTAAACGTAACGCTAAACCTAACCCTAAACCTAACCCCTACCTTAAGTTAAATCGGCTTTCTGTCGACGCACTGTTGTAAAGCGCCCTTCTGTCGGCGTGCTGTTGTCGGCGTGCTGTTGTCGGCATGTTGATGACATCGCGGTTTTAGCGACACGGTTTAGTTGGGTGCAGTTTTGTCGTTCGCCCTTTTATTGGGTCATGCTTTTTATGAACACTGAAAGGATATGCACCAAAGACAAATTCCTTGTGTGTCCAATCACACTTGGCCAATAAAGAATTCTAATCTAGTCTAATCTATATACATATGCGGTGTGTGTCTGTACACACACACACACACAGATGTAAGGAATCTACAGTAAAGATAACTTAAGAACCCTTTTCTGTTTCTTTTCTTTTTTAAAAGCTGCTGTGCAGTTTGCTTCAGCATCCATGCATGCTTGGCTGGAGAATTCTGAGAGTTGAAATCCACAGGACTTAAAATTGTCAAGGTTGGGAAAACCTGAACTCGATGGTTGTGACACTCTAATTTTTTTGGCAACATGATTTATTTATTCATTTGTTAGATTTATATAGCTGCCAATCAGAGATTCAAGAGAGTGTTTTCTTTGAAACAATACTAAAACATTCAGAGTATAAACAGTATAAAAAGTAAATAATGTTATGGGGAAGTGCATAAAGAAAACTTTCAGTCCTCCTTGCTCACTCAGTAATTTGAATAAACACTTCAGTTCATGGCCTGTGTGAAAAGCTAAGTGTTGAGGCCTTTCTACTGCTGAGAGGGATGAGTCCAAGTGGAGTTCTGGAAAATAACATTCTAAGAATGGCAGCAGAGAAGGCACATTTTTGGGACCTCACAAAATAGCATTGTTTAAATCATGGGTGTCAAACATGCCGCGTCAAGTTGCCATCACGTGACGTTCACGATGTTTTTTCCCTTTACAGAACTGGGGTGGATGTGGCCTGCGCATGATGCATCCGGCCCGGGGGCCATCAGTTTCACAGTCATGGTTGAAGAGGGACCCTGTCATATCTTATAGGGTGAGCAGAGACAATTGGAAAAAGGCAATATTGTAGATAATCATGTTAAACTTTCTTAATCACAACTACCAATTAGAATTATACCCGGATTATGACTTGTACATCCTTAATTGTTTCCCTGATCACATTCTGGAGCAACTTGTAAGGTCTTATTATACTGCTACTTTCACAAGATGAAAATGACTTCTCAGTTACTGTTTTAACATCCCAATTCTGCTTAAGAGCCGAGGTGGCGCAGTGGTTAGGGTGCAGTACTGCAGAACACTTCAGCTGACTGTTATCTGCAGTTCAGCGGTTCTAATCTCACCGGCTCAAGGTTGACTCAGCCTTCCATCTTTCCGAGGTGGGTAAAATGAGGACCCAGACTGTGGGGGCGATATGCTGACTCTGTAAACCAGTTAGAGAGGGCTGAAAGCCCTATGAAGCGGTATATAAGTCTAACTGCTATTGCTATTAACTTCCACACTAAGATCAGAGTTAGTTGCTGCCAGCTGTTAAGGTTTGTTTTGCAAGCCTACAATTGTTTTTATGAGTGATGTTTTGCAATCTCAGTGGATGATAACATTAGTTCCGAAAAATAATTTAAAGCAAGCACAGAGAAACTGAGCTCTCTTGGGGCTGTGCTGTTTGTAAATATTGGCAGCCAACTTCTCTTGTGTCATAGGCTCCTGTTTCCAATGTAAAGGCTTTTAGATGAAATGTGTGTTTTAGTTACAAACCTTACACATATGGGAAATAAGAACAGCCTAAAAATGATTATGGCTTATGGATATATATAAATCTTGGCTTAACATTAATTAGAATAATTCTGTTAAGGATTACTCCAACATATTTAAAATAATTATAGTTTTTGGCATATTAAAAGAGGATGAACAGATAACTGTTTTTAGATTGCATTTGTCTCCAAGGATTCCAAAAGTTGCCTTTTAATTGTTATTGTTATATCCTTATTTTTGTTCAAAGCTCAAAACAGAATACACAGTGCTCCATCCTCCCAATTTTATCCCACAAAAAATCTTGTATTTTTAGGTATGCTAAAAAAAAGAATGACTGGCTCAAAGTCAGCCATTTAATCTTGGCGGAATATAGGTTAGAACCTCTATGCTAGTGCAGCACCTTGTAATTGTTAACATGGCAGAATATCTCTTTAAATACAAACTATTCTGGTAAAGTGGTACTGAGAAATGGTAGTTGTTTGGGAAGGAATAGTGAAAATGAAGGAATTTTGTCACTGGTGGAATTTGGGCATGTTAAATTTAATACTGTATGCTCTTTTGGTGAAGAGTGGATGAGCTGTTGGAAGGGAAAGGAGAAAAGGACGGGAAGAACAGAAGGCGTGAAGTGGAAGAAAAGATGTATGGGAATGCCAGTATTTTTTGTTGGATCAGCAGATTTGCTGGATTAATTAAAGAACTTTGACTATGAGAGAACAAGTGAGCTGGAAAAGTTAAGAGAGCATTAGATGCTTTGGGCAACTTGCCGCAGTAGGACAATTTGGACAGTGGGACTGGAGTCACACATTATGTTTAGTTTTGACTCTTGAGTGAATCTCATTGCTGACATTGCTGTCATCTGATTACTTATGATTTTCCAGGAAAAAGGGAGAGCAAGAAGATGGCCATTCTGAGATCTCTTCTGGGCAAGAGAACTCCATCCAATGAAGGAGTGATATTGGAACCATGGTGGAGAGTGCTCCAAGGACTGTTGGTGGGTTCCAAACTGCCCCAAGACAATGAGAAGAAAAGTTGTGCTTTTCTGAGGAAACAGGAGAGTTGAAATGGACTTTTGAGAAGAATGTACTTGGTAATGATAAGGACTCCTCCTCCAGGTAAAAAGATGGCTTACCTGAACAGAGTTCCTAGAGGGAGAGACCAAGTAGAACCAGGTGAGAGTGGGACTTGGTGGAGCTCAATTGGGGATTTTGGGGAAAGATGTCAGGTAATCTGGAAGGAGTTTGAGCCTATTGAGCCTGAGAATGTAGGCAGAGTTCTTATTGCTGTTTTCCTTTTGACAGCATAACACCCACTTCAAAATGGATCTAATGAAGCTAGGATTTCAATAAACAATCTTAAGCCACAGATGTTGTAAGAATTCTTATTGGAATGAGAGAATCAGTCTGTTCTGGAGAAGGCAGATGTTGGCTTGCCTTAGTCCTTTTTTAAAATATTATTTTGTAACATTATGATGTTACATGCTTCTAATTTGTATCCTCCGCCTTGAATTGTAATGAAACCAAATGTAGTTTTTGTCTTGACTTTATTTACTTTTGGAATGGTGATCCCATATACGTCATTCAAAGCTCAAGTGCTGTTTTTTCCTGAGAAAAATGAATACAAGTTCCTTGCCTTAAAGGTTAACCCTTGCATTGGGGCATAAAGTCTAGGGAAGTTATGCTAAGATATATTTCTCTTTAAACCACTGCTAAATGTTGACTTGCCACTAGAGGTCTCTGCAGGTGTGTATATGAAGATTCTTTTGTTCCTCCAGTCCCCTTTTCAAGTCATTTCTACAGTAGCAGAACTGTGCAGTGATCCAGATTAAAATAATGAGCATGGGCACACAAGTGGCAGCTATTAGCAGCACTTTAAAACAAAATGTTTTCCCCTCCCCTAGGAAAGCACATTTGGTTGAAGTGGTTGCCAACAGATGCTATTAGCAGATTTAATTCTAGTAGTGAGTTCTTCTTCCTATATTATATTAATTGTAGTATACTGTAGTTTACTACTTTAAGTTACTGGATTTTTAACATAAGGTTAAAGAATTTGTTACATACAAATAAGGGAAACATAAGGAGAAAGAAAGAAACATCACTTAGGGTGCTTTTTATAACTTAAAAGTTGTATTCATCTCGACTCCTGGTGCAGCCTTACAGTTTTATTGGCAGCAGGATGGAAATAATTTCCTATTATCACCTTCTGGGATGATTATTAACCACCCAACTAGCTCATAATTCTTTATGTAAGTGATACCAGGGATAAGTTATGTAATGCTTGAAACAGCAGCGTACGTTGGAAATATGTAATGGTGTTTTATTTTTGGATAAAAGTAATATATAAGATATATAAAGCTGATATATAAGTGGTAGGAAAATTGGATATGCATGAAATTCCATTGTTACCTGTAATAATATATTCTGTTTATTTAAGCAGAGCTGCCTGCCTTTTTAAATATTAGACTTTGGCCACACTATATAGAAATTGGCGCTTCCAGATAATACTCTGAAGCGTTTACTTAATGTTCTGTTCCTTGGGCAGCTGAGCTGACCGGGTCGTTTTTCCCACTTCTGCTTTTTAGTTTAAAGGCACAAACTCTGGTGCTTTTTTTAGCCAACCAGACTTTTTTAAAAATTCAGTGAGGCACGAATGGGAGAGGAGAACATTGGCCATTTTTCCCTTTTATCATTTTTGCAAACATATCCAATTCTACATAATAATAAAAATGTAATAATTTAAATCAGCGCATTAAATTTAATTATTAAACAATCACAATAGTATTAAGAAGAAAAGGAGGAGGAAAAGTTGATAAAATAATCCCAAAATAGAAAATGCTTGAGATATATGAATATTTGAAACATCTACCGTTTTTCCCCGAAAATAAGAAAGGGTCTTATTTTCTTTTGCCCCACAAAATATGGCCTTGGGCTTATTATCACCCAGTAAATCCCCTCTCCAGCCAGGCAGAGCGCCATTCACTGGCCTAGGGGGTATCACTAAGGCACCAAGCCACGTGGTGCTGTGCCCACCCCCCAGGTTCCTCTGCTTGGCACATTTAGGATACTCCCTAGGTCAGTGCATGGAGCTCTGCCTGGCTGGAGAGGGGGGTTGTGCGAGCGCCTGTTCCGCCCCCAGCCTCACCAAGCCCCTGGACAGCTCTCCCAGGGCACTAACGCCGCTCGCCGCTGCCATGCTCCGAGCATAACTTCCAAACTCCAAAAATTGGCTGCCGAGTCTTCCAGCATTGGCCACTCTAGGAGTGCTATGGTGGGCTGGCTGCTGGAAGACTTTCTGTCCGGAAGACTCTCTGTCCAGCAGCTGGCCCACCATAGAGAGCACTCCTAGAGCGGCCAATGCTGGAAGACTCAGCCCAGAGTTTTGGAGTTTGGAAGTTATGCTCAGAGCATGCCGGCGGTGGGTGGCGGCAGCCAGCGGCGGTGCCCTGGGAAAGCTGCACAAGGGTTTGGTGAGGCTGGGGGTGGAACAGACGCTCGCGCAACTCTCCTCTCCAGCCAGGCATAGCTCCATGCACTGACCTAGGGGGTATCCCGAATGTGCCAAGCCGCGGGAGCTTGGGGGCAGGCACAGTGCCATGTGGCTTGGCGCCTTAGAGATACCCCCTAGGTCAGTGAATGGCGCTCTGCCCGGTTGGAGAGGGGATTTGCCGGGCAGCTGCTCGTGAGCGTGATTACCTCATGGCTGCTTCGCCCCTGAGGCTGTGCCCGGCTCTTCAGGAGCCCTCTCGCAAGGGAGCAGACGCCTGGCAACTCCCCCCTCCAGCCAGGCAGAACGCCACTCCCCAACCTAGCGGTATCCCAAAGGTGGCAACCAACGTGAATGCCTTTCCTCCCCCGGCTCCCACGGCTTGGCGCCTTCAGGATGCTGCTAGGTCGATGAGCAGTGCTCTGCCTGGCTGGAGAAGGGGGTTGTCCAGAGGGTTTATTTCAGGGGTGGGCTTATATTTTTGCCCACGCGAAAAATGTGGCAAGGCGTTAGTTTCGGGACAGGTCGTATTTTCAGGGAAACACGGTATGTTCAATATTTCTGTGAAAAATAAAGTTGTACACACGAGAAGTCCATCAGAAAAAATGTTAAAATAACTAGTAGGTTGTGATCAAATCTGATGAAATCTATTCCCCTTTTCTGTTAAGTTTACAGCCAAAGCATTTTTTTGTGTTTCTAGATGGTATTGAACAATTCCTCTTATAATTTGATTTTCCAGTATTTTGCATGAGCAACTAACAACAAGGTCCAAATCAATTTTTTATGCAGCAACAATTTGAATGCATTGGAAAACCCTATGCCAGTTTCAGAATTCATTATGAACATTGTTGTGGGCTTTCCTCCCTCTCTTATTTAATAACTTTTAACCAAAGCCACCAACCAAGTGAGCATTACCACCAAAGATGGTCTCTGTTCCAGTATGTTTATATTCCTACTACCGTAACAGAGTCTAGACTCTAAAGTATGGCATTGCTGGAGTGCGGTTTTAGCAGAAGGCTGATTTCTACACTCTCTCAATGTTTTATTGGAAGAAATGCAGCTTGGCTGTAGCCATTCCCACAATGGCTAGGATAAGGACCGAGTGACCATTTACACAGACAATTCAGAAAGTTTCAAGATCGGTTGTCCCAAAGGTCCTTTTCAAAAGGCAACTGGACTTAGTTTTTTCTTTGAAGGTGTTTTGCTTCTCATCCAAGAAGCTTCTTCAATGAATATGCTGCAGTCATCCATGACCTGGATGTCTGAGAATCTCCATAGACTTTCAAGTTTGGGAAAATTTCACTTCTGCTTCCAATGTATACGTAGTCACTTTTGCTTGCTAGTATTTGCTATCCAAATGGAAATCCAAACACCTGTCCAGATCAGAAATGGGTAGAAAGCAGGTCCTGATCTATAATTTGTAGTAAATTCATGTCCCCGTTATTCAACAACATTGAGAACAAAATTACCTTTTTTACATAAATTAGTCTGGGAAGATGAAGGAAGTTTATCTTAGGATAATGACAGACGTGTGTGTGAAAATATTGTTTAGGTACTGTAAATTCTGCTTAGAATTTTTTAGATCCAATGGTCTCTTCTTAATTCCTAAATTTGTAGGTATTTGTGGGGGTGGGTGGGGAGATTCAATAGACTCCCCCCCCCCACTTATGTGAGGAGTTCCCAACCTTTGGAGATTGGGCAACACATTGACACATGTTGTAGGCACTCTGCAGTATCTTAAAAGAGATGGCCATCCACAGAATGCCGTGTGTCACATAACCAGTTACAAAGCATTGATTTTAATAGAAGGCTACCTACTGTCCACTCTAGTCACCCACCTGGGATGTTCCTGTGAGCATACATCTAAGCAAAGCACTAACTGTAGTCAGCTGTTTTGCTTTCTAAGAAAACTCATGGGGGGTAAAAATGAGGTTGGGATTCAATTTTTTAAATAAAAAAGTTTTTAAAGGAAGTCAAATGGAGCTGGAAGGATTTTATAAATGAAGCAATGCATTATTCTCTTTGTGTATTGGTTCCTATAGGATGCAATTGTTTTAATAATAATAGAATTCATTCCTCACTGCCTATGAAATATTCTACATTTGTATCTTTCCCAAAGCTTTGCCTGTGCACTCTGAGACATGATGCTTTTCAACAGAAATTGTTACTATACTTGAGAATATGGAGCCAAATTCTTTTGCGTTGAAGAAAATATGTTGGACTCCAAGCATACAAGATGCCCTAGAATTGTGCCCGGATTGTGCCCTATGCTTCTGTGCAAATTATTTACAAGGATGTTGAACCCAATTTTATTTAGGTGTACAAAATCTGAGTCGCTTAGTCTTATCCATGGGTATAATGGCAATTTTTCTGGTTTACCTTTTACACTACTACAGTCACTTCAATGAGATAGGTGGCTACACAGGATAGATAGATAGATAGATAGATAGATAGATAGATAGATAGATAGATAGATAGATAGATAGATAGATAGATAGCAAATGGCTACATGCAAGACCATGTAGCACTTCAATGTCAGATATATCATTCAGCAACCTACACAACTGGTTACCCCTCAGAGTGCTTGAAGGAGTCCTGATTCTCCCCACCCCTTGTCTAAACTTAAGTCCATGGTACTTTTCTTCCGTGGCACGACAAAACCGTGCTCCACTAAAGCGCGCCCGATTAAACCGCGTCGCTGACGTCATCAGGGCGACAACAGCGACCGCACAGAAAAAAGGGCGCTTTAAATAGCGCTTTGAAAGCAAGCCGATTCAAGTTAAGGTAAGGGTTAGATTTAGGGTTAGGGTTAGGTTAAGGGTTAGGTTAAGGTTTAGGGTTAGGTTTAGGATTAGGTTTAGGGGGGTTAGGTTTAGGTTTAGGGGTTAATTTTAGCTTTAGCGTTTACAGCGTGCTTTTTTCATCGCGCTGTGATGACGTCAGCTACGTGGTTTCGTCGAGCGCGCTTTAGTCGAACGCGCTTTTGTGGTGGAACCCTTTTCTTCTATAGGCTATTGCCTGTAGAAGATGTCAGTTTTCATTCCCAGAAGAATGATTTGTATTTTCCACTAATATTAATGCTGAGAGTAATTCTTAAACTGAATTGTTCATCATGAGTGCTCTGTGTGTGTGTGTGTGTGTGTGTGTGTGTGTGTGTGTGTGTGAGAGAGAGAGAGAGAGAGAGAGAGAGAGAGAGAGAGAGAGAGAGAGAGAGAGATCCATGAACCACTCTTCACTGCAGAGGTGGGTTCCTACCAGTTTGGACCGGTTCAGCTCAGTAGGTAGTAACTCGACCTGCCATACCCCCGAACCAGTTCTCTCGGTGGAGCCTATGGCACCACCATCTTGTTTTTTGCTTCTGCCCATGTGCAGAAGCATTTTTTAGTATTGCGCATGCGCACACAGCGCCTCCCTTAGCGAACTGGCAGTAGCAGCAGCCAGAACCCACCCCTGCTTCACTAACTTTCTTCACATTTTCCTTGGAGGTTCAAGGTTTATTGGAGGTTCATAGCATAAAAGTAACTTGATTGCTTCTGGAAAATGCCATACTTTCAATTCATCTGGTCACTTAGGAATATAGGGAAGAGTCTTAAGGAAAATTACGTTGTGGATGCAAATGTCTGTCTAAATACATGTCACATTTTTGACCTTTGTCTGTTCTGCCAAAGATATTTTCTTGGAAATGTGGTAACAGCTTTCATCTCTGCGAATGTCATTTCTGCCGCATTAAACTTGACTCTGCATCATAAATGAACCATCTGTTTTTTATTTCCTCTCTGATGCAAAACTCATATTTGTACAACTCAATAACATAGCCTTTTACAGCCATATATCCGAAATGGAAATGCAGAAAGTGAATCCATAAGCGCAATTTTCCTCAAGATTTACTGCTTCTATCAGACCCAAGCTTGCTCACCAAATCTAGGGCTTCCTGGCATCCCATTTTTCTTTTGAGGTGAAACTGAATATTTAGTGAAGATCTTTTGTAAATTACAAACTAACTACAGTATTAATTATTGTATTAAACCCAGTTCAAGTGTAGTTCAGAGGTATGAAGTTTGGGATATTAAGTTTAGTGTGTAGCAGAATAGATGCAGAACAGGAAAGATCCAAGACCGTATTTGCTACAGTGACCCTAGCTTCCTTTTTAACCTTAAATGTTATTATTTTCTTAGAAACTCCTGAATCCAAACTACCGGTATTTAAAACTTACATTCTGAAACAAATAACATTATTTTTTAATATGTATTCCATTTTTGGCCAAATAATAGCACTAAATAAAAAAATATGAAAAGTATAAAACAGAAATGTGACCACAAAAATCAGTAAAATAGATCGCATGCAACCAATTAAGTCCAACATAGCAGTTAACCAAGTTGACACATAGTATGTGGAATGCTGGCAAAAGAACAACTAAGAACAACTATACTTCCTTGGTAGTGAAAGAAGCACATGTAATATGTTTGGAAAAACATACTACCACATACACAGATCTAAAACAGAACTAACCTTATGAATATCTCCTTAAATGCAGTTTCTGTAATGGTGAACCTGTGGCAAATAAGCATTTATAATGCCTGCAGATCAAAGTTTCATATATTCTTAGCAGGGGATTCATGCATAGAACTTAGTCAAGCACTTCCTTGGGAGTGTACATTCACCAGCAAAGATGGTGTTTGGTTACAGAGACTAAAGTAAGAAGCAGTACCTTAATACATTGGGAGCCAAAGTAAAGGGACTAAACACAATACAATTCCTAGTCATAAATATTCATCACAAGAAAGACACATTCTGGGTCAGTCGAAGTTCTCTTTAACTTGTCATCCAGATGTCCATTACAGATGTGGAGAACTTGGGCCGAAGTTTCTAAGACTTTCCCCCTACAAACAGCCCTTCAAAGTGAGTACCGTTTCTATGACCCTACATCTCTCCTTGTCCCCCCTCACCCCCTTTACCAGGCAAAGGGAACCATTAATATCCCCAGTTTTCCCTTTGGTTTATGTGCTGCCACCCAGTCTTACATATCCAGGATCTTATTCAGAACTGGAAGTGCAGAGAATAAAACTGAATATAGATCGGGATGTCACTGGCACTCTTCAGAAGAGTCAATCCAGTACTTGTCACTTTCCATTCAAAGCAAATAATTCAGTCAGAAAAGCCACCCAGAATTTCTTCCCAATGTGATGCATTATTCTGGAAGTGAGCAAACAAAGCCTTTTATGCATTTACGACAAAAGATAATAAATACTTGGCTTAGGTAAGTACATTCTTTCCGTACCATTGGTGTGTCCTTTCCTTACGAAGCGTGTCCGGGAACACAGTACGCCTCTCACAGTCCAATATTGCAAATTTTGTAATTTTCAGAAAAAGTTACACAGAGTTACTTTCCCAGCATATTTTTCTATTATTTAATTTTTTTCTAGCCAGTTGCATTTTTACTGGTATATTTGTTGGAAGCCAATTATTTTTAGCAGCTATATCCAATTATAATTTATTGTGCAATCTTAATTTGATATTCTTACAAGAATCCTCCCTTTATATATTTCACCATTATGTAACTGGTTTTAATTTCTTCATTCTAAGCCTTCTAAAAACGCATGTGTAGGTTGGCTACCCATGGTTTTGCTAATGAAAGAGCCAAAGAGAGCACAGATTTGCAAAAGATGTGTATCTGCTAGTGCTGAGAAAGAGAGTAAGTACGTATTAAATCATGCTTTCTTTCTGGAATAAGCAAAATTGTGATTGGGAATAAGAAATAGTATGCCAAATAAATTATTAATAGTATGCCAATAATTAATAAGAAAAAGAAAGATATGAAACAAATTTATACCAATAATATTTGCTGTGATTTTACATAATTTTTTTATCGTGGCAAACCATCCTTGCTTTCACCATGTCCAGTTAATAATCTTTTGTCTTTTAAAAAACTTCTTTCTTCTACCACAGTTTTATCCACCTTTCCCTTTGTATCAACAGATTCTCCTTTCCTTCAAATATTAGTTTTGAAAGTGCATTTAGTGCATTTTATCTACATGACTTGTAGGAAGTTAGCACCCACCTCTCTCCTAGAAAAATGAAATATTTTATGATATATTAAAAAGGCAGAATATTATATTTCCCTGGATGAGAAATGGAGAAACATGTTTTTAGGCAGGAAACAGAGTCACTCTTAATAGCTTCCCCATCCTCAATAGCCCACAGCAGATGTCCGCACTTAAGAGATAAAGAGATAGCTAGGTCTATTCATAGGCAAATGCCCTCACCCGAGATCCAACAAAGGTAGGTTAAGCTCTCTACCCATCTCACCACATGGCACCTAAGATGGTTCCACCACAAATCCGCGAAGCCCTTATCCGCGGAGACATAAGCGCGAAAGGCTAATCCG
The DNA here is from genome assembly GCF_009769535.1 of Thamnophis elegans. Taxonomy (NCBI): domain Eukaryota; kingdom Metazoa; phylum Chordata; class Lepidosauria; order Squamata; family Natricidae; genus Thamnophis; species Thamnophis elegans. The sequence goes on along the minus strand of NC_045545.1, from coordinate 16,035,787 downwards.
CGCCTTCCGAAGCACTCAGCATCCTAACCCTAACCCTAAACCTAAACCTAAACCTAACCCTAAAGCAAACCCCTAAACCTAATCCTAACCCTTACCTTAATTTAAATCTGCTTTCTGCCGCTGTGCTGTTTTAAAGCGCCCTTCTGTCGCCGCGCTGTTGTCGCGGCAGTAATGACGTGCGGTGATGACGTCACAGCTTTAGCGACACGATTTTATCACTGCTATTTTGACGAGCGCGGTTTTGTCGTGCCACGACCTAAGATCACATCACCCAGCAAGGCTCAACCAAGCCTGGTACTCAGGACAGCCTACAGAGCAGCCCTGCATGGTCCCATGGAAGTCTGACAACCAATCAGAATAAAAGCTCAAATTCAAAAGTCCAGAGACGGTATAAAACTCAGGCACTCTCAGCATCTTTTCCCTTTTTTTTTCTTCACCCAACATCTTCAAAGCATGTGATTCTGTCCACCATGAAAACCATCTTTCCAAACAGCCATAATGTTTCCAGTGTCTTTCTTTCCACTTGGAACTGAACCCAGAAGGACATTTCTTCCAACTGACTAAACTAATTTCTGTTGAATTAGTTTAGTCATATAGAGAAAATGCACTAAGATTAAGCTTCAAAACTAATATTTAGATCTTTATTATACTGTACTGGTCACATTCTCATCATTCAGTAGAGAATTGGTTTGTTTGTTTCCAGCATTTATTATTTTTACAAATAACTCAGGGCAGCAAACATATTCAACACATTTTCTTCCTATTTCCCCCACAAGAACTATGAGACATGGGTTGGGCTGAGAGACAGTGGCTGGCTCAAAGCCACCCATCTGGATTTCATGGTTAAGGTAGGATGTAAACTCCGTGGCACGAGAAAACCGCGGTCCACTAAAGCGCGCCCGATTAAAGTGCGTCGCTGACGTCATCAGCAGTGCGACAACAACAACCACCGCGGAGAAAAAAGGGCGCTTTAAAAAGCGCTTTTAAAGCAAGCCGATTCACGTAAAGGTAAGGGTTAGGGTTAGGGTTAGGTTAAGGGTTAGGGTTAGGGTTAGGGTTATGTTAAGCGTTAGGGTTAGGTTTAGGGTTAGGTTAAGGGTTAGCGTTAGGTTTAGCGTTAGGTTAAGGGTTAGGTTTAGGGTTAGGTTTGGGGGGTGTTAGGTTTAGGTTTACGTGTTAATTTTAGCTTTACCGCTCACAGCGTGCTTTTTTCGTCGCGCTGTGATGATGTCAGGTACGCAGTTTCGTCGAGCACGCTTTAGTCGACCGCGGTTTTGTGGTGGAACCGTAAACTCATGAGCTCCCTCTTTCTAGCCTGGCTCCCTAGCAGTAACATGCAACTACCACTAACTTACAGGTTTCTACAACCTACCTAAACACCAAGTCATATTTTCTGATGTATATTTAAGCCCTTTCATAATTAAACCTAATTAAAGTTTCCTAAACCTATCTATCGGTTTTACTCCACTGGATTAGACCATTTTCATTCAGATCACATTTAACTTTTTTCTCTTAATTTCACAGACACAAAACATATCTATTTCTTCTTCCTTTTCCCTTCATGTTTTTAATTATTCCTCCAACATTAAAACTCACAGTCTTTCAGAAACCATGTTCATCAACATACGCGATGGTGACCATAGTTATTGACTTCTGCCTATGACATTGGTCAACAGAGATTTTATATTACACTTTTTATTAATGTAAAGTGTGTAGTAGGTTACCAACCTCAACAATATAGAAAAACATAATTGCTTGACGGTTTAATCCTACTTGCATGTCTTACTTAATTATACATTGAAAGAATAATAATTAGCCACCTGCCTTTGCTGCCTTTTATAGGTGACAGTATAAATCAAAAGTCCTAATTTACAAGGAGAAGTGCTATTTTTGAAGGACTGACTGGTTAGTCCAATTCCAGCCTAAAGAGCCATAAGAAGAGAGAGTGGGAATCTTAAATTGCCCACTGCCCATCAATAGTTTTCTGATTCATCAGGCGCATAAAGCCATCTTGTTTGTCCATTTAGTGACCTTTAAAGAAATGTTTTTGTATTAATACACACTTCCAGTATCATCTCACATTCCCCGTTTGGTGAATTTCAGACAATAGTACACTTTGTAGTACTTGGATTAGAGATTCTAGGTTGCATGAGTAAAGCATGAGTATGCTAGAGTAAAGCTAGACCTATTCCACTTGTGGATTACTAGACAAAATGTGCCCAAACTGATATTGTCCTTGCATATGGAACCCATTAGGGCAGTGGTTCCCAAACTTGGCAACTTTAAGACTTGTGGACTTCAACTCCCAGAATTCTCCAGCCAGCAGAGCTCTGCTGGCTGGAGAATTCTGGGAGTTGAAGTCCACAAGTCTTAAAGTTGCCAAGTTTGGGAACCACTGCAATAGGGCATATGGCACAAGAAAACCCAGCAAAGATGCCAGCCATATTTTATACTCACATAGTTTGCGATAATAATATTTACATCAGTGATCACTAGATGGCAACAGATTGTTACTGCAAATATCTCTTTCAAACATATTGTGTTATTTTTCATATTTTAGCAACACTTGTATTGCTCTTTCTGTGCTCCTACCCCAAAGTTGAATAGATTTCACTGGGCTCTGTAATGGAGTCCTCAATTACAACAATTTGTTTAGTGACTGTTCAAAGTTACAACCGCAATAAAAAAAATGACTTATGGCCGTTTACCACACTTAATGACTGTTGTAGCATCTCCACTGTCACATGATCAAAAATTAGATGCTTGGTAACTCACTGACATTTATGATGGTTGCAGTGTCCCAGAGTCATGTGACCAGCTTTTGGGACCCTCTGACAAGCAAAGTCAACAGGGAAGCCAGATTCAATTAACAACTGCCACTAACTTAACTACTGCGTGGCACGACAAAACCGCGGTCCACTAAAGCGCGCCAGATTAAAGCGCGTACCTGACGTCATCAGCAGCGCGACAAATACGACCGCGGAGAAAAAAGGGCGCTTTAAAAAGCACTTTTAAAGCAAGCCGATTCACGTAAAGGTAAGGGTTAGGGTTAGGGTTAGGTTTAGGGTTAGGTTAAGGGTTAGGGTTAAGTTTAGGGTTACGTTAAGCGTTAGGGTTAGGTTTAGGGTTAGGTTAAGGGTTAGCGTTAGGTTTAGCATTAGGTTAAGGGTTAGGTTTAGGGTTAGGTTTAGGGTTAGGTTTAGGGTTAGGTTTAGGGTTAGGTTTGGGGGGGTTAGGGTAAGGTTTTCGCGTTAATTTTAACTTTACCGCTCACAGCGTGATGTTTTCGTCGCGCTGTGATGACGTCAGGTATGCGCTTTCGTCGAGCGCGCTTTAGTCTACTGCGGTTTTGTGGTGGAACCAACAACTGCAGTGATTCACGTAACTGTTGTGGCAAGAAAGATAGTATAATGGGGCAAAACCCATTTAACAACTGTCTTGCTTAGCAACAGAAATGTTGTGCCCAGTTGTAGTTGTAAGTTGAGATTACCTGTCTAATAAAGCATACATTGCAATAAATATGATTGAAGGTATTTCATAAATCTTTGAAACATCAGCCATGGAGCCTGATTAGATTTAAAGCTACATATTCCGTAAGGAGAGTTTAAATCCTTTGCTCTGCATGCAGTGGCAATTTTGTTCTTCGTTCCAATAGAAGGTTTCCACCTGGAGAGTTTCATATGTCTAGCGGGGGGGGGGGGGGGAATGGCTGAGTGGAATTCCAATTTTTCTTGGACCAATTATGTGAATTACGTTATTTTGATTCCAATCCAGCTTGTTTTCCACCTGCATGTATATGAAGTGCATTCACATTTCTGATTGGAAATTCATTTTCAGCATTTATAAAATGACCCTTGGGAAGTCCATCGCCACCACTATTATCTCAGACATCGTGGAAAAAATAATGAACTTTATTGTTTTTGCAGTTTGGCCAATGGCTGTAATAAAATATGTTTGTTGTAGTAATATTGATTTCCTATTGGAATCCCTATTTCCTATTTGGATAGGAAGTTTGTAAGGAATGCCCTGAGATTATAAAAATAAACCATTATGAAATTTTCACAAGTTGCGTACGTAATATGCTATTGATATTAACTTGTATTATTTAAAATAGTTTGGGAGTTGGAACTACATTGATTCTTTTAATCATGGATTGAGTCCAGTTGGGCAGAGCAGTCTTATCCTTCCTGAACAGCTATTAGATGGAAATAAAATTAGAATGAAAGTCTCCTTAGACCAGCAGCAGGAATCCTATCATATGAGCAGGGTGCCCCCAGTAGATTTATGGAAAATCTTCAGTGGCACAGAAGAATCAACTATCCCAGGGAGGAGATAGGAGAGTGGCTCTCAAGTCTAAAAGGATTTAAAGTTGATAAGTGGATTCAGTACTAAGAAAAGCATGAAGACCAATTTTAAAAGATACCTGAAATACTGTACCTAATGTTCCTTTAGTAGTAATGGCTTTTTAGAGTGGTTCAGTAAATTAGCAGCTTCTACTTCCCATTACATAATTGATTTTGGGGGAGGATCTAAGTACACCTCACCAGTGGGCAGGCAATACTTCAGCAGCAATAGCAATAGCAATAGCAGTTAGACTTATATACTGCTTCATAGGGCTTTCAGCCCTCTCTAAGCGGTTTACAGAGTCAGCATATTGCCCCCAACAATCCGGGTCCTATTTTTACCCACCTCAGAAGGATGGAAGGCTGAGTCAACCCTGAGCCGGTGAGATTTGAACAGCCGAACTGCAGAACTGCAGTCACACTGAGAGGGCTTGAATGAACAAAACCATCAGTTCACCCTATCCTGGCCTGCTGTCATGCTTCTCTGTTTCAAAGTAGTGTTTTCTGACATGTATTGGTTTCTCTGCTGTGCTTCAATTTAATCTAAATATTTGTGCTCCTATTGAGCATTGTACAAACATACCAGCATTTCCCTTCCCTTCTGGTCACTGGGTGGACAGCAATGTGCAAATGTAAAACTTGAAATCCTGGCCTGCTTTGAAGCAAGTTTCAGGCATTACATGGGTTGTTTTTATAACTCTGATAGGTTGTGCTCAGAAAAAATCAGTTCATTTGTATCTATCTGCATATGCACCTTCTGAACCAGCACCTAGGTAAGTGATAGGCAGCTAGTTAAAGAGAACCATCAGTGAGTTGTCTAAGGTTAGTTAGACAATCAATGAAACAGTAGTGATTTGTTTTTTTTTTCTTTTTAACAGATGAAATTGACAAGTTTCCATTTCTAACCCTAATGAAAGAAGAGTAAACTAAAGTTTTTTTCACTAGTCCACTTATGAATATGCTAGACAGGAAGCTTCAAATTTGATGGACTCTCAACCAAGAGTTACAAAACTCTATCATGGTCTCCAAGATCTACTCATGGAAAGTATCTAGTGCTCACTTTCTTGGCAGGAGTTGGAGGATAAGGTTTAGGAAATTCCTCAATTAAAGGCCACAGTAGTCACTATGTGGATAGAACACCTGAATAGCAAAATGGTCAAAGCTCTAGAATGGATTGCAATCTAGACAGCAGTATCTTAAGCCACCTTAATTTCTAGGCAATTTCACCATGTGAGACTGTGTAATTTAAGGTTGCCATGCTAAGATCCCTTCGTCGTCTAAATTCACTTCTTTTAAAAGTAGCAGCAGTAGCAATCACATTTCATTTCTAAAAAATATGGTACTGTGAGAAAAACGAACTTGGATCAATGAAGCAAAATGTATAAAAAAGAGGAATAAGTTGCTTCAAGTCTTATTCTAAATAACATTCATACAGTTTAGCTTCAGCTGACACTTTATTTGATAGTGATGGGTGTACATAATGTTAGAAATGCACAAGACAAAATTAAGGATAATAAACAGCACTTTTTCCAGTGTTAACAGGTTATGGAATTTGGCAAAATTTTGACACACAAAAAAATAGTTGGATATATTAAAGATAACACATTTGAATCATATGTGGTTAGTAAAGGCTAAATACATTTCATATGTGACTTGAAACTGCATCCTACATCACAAGAAGCCTTTCTGGGAGTTCAAGTGAGGTGGCTCATATTTTGTTCCTAGCCACCTTACAGATTAAAAATACTCTTTAAGAACTGCCTCTCATCATTAATGAATATGTACCAGCTTCTTAGAAACATTTGATTCAGATTAATTTTGTTCTCATGTTTCAATAAACAAGAGTTAACAGGTTTTGTTCTTGTTGTTAAGGGAGAAGAGAGAAGCATTTTGGACAGTTCTGTACCTAGCTGAACATGGTGTTCTACAGGAGTTGTGATCAAATCTCACAGAGATATGTTCCATATGTCCTTAAAATCCACACTATACTTCTAAAACACGGCATCTGTGAAAGATTGAACTGAGTGTATACTTTGCTGTGTGGGAGGGAGTGGAAGGATGCCAATTATAGCAATATAAGGTACAGCATGTATAAACACTTCTCATTGGCACATGGAAAGAAATCTTAGCTGACACTGATTACATTTTGTCCAACAAGGAAACCCACATATTGCATCACTTTGTCCACACACACATACACCATTAAAAAAATCAAAACAATCTAAGGGATCAAATAGGGCAGTGTTTCCCAAACTTGGCAACTTGAAGATGTCCCGACTTCAACTCCCAGAATTCCCCAGCCAGCATTCGTGAATGCTGGCTGGGGAATTCTGGGAGTTGAAGTCCGGACATCTTCAAGTTGCCAAGTTTGGGAAACACTGAAATAGGGGTATCTACCTCTGGCTTCCAACTTTTAAGCTTTGGGACCAAAAGTGTAAAATTGTAGGATACACCAGTGAGAGTTTTGCCTAGTGAGCTTTCTCTTTAGTTAGATATTTTATTTTATGTATGGAATTGGAGAACACGAAGGAAACTATTTTAAGATGTCAGCAATTTCAGGAGTGGTCTATGCCATCACAGAAGTGCTGTTGTGAATTACTATCTTTACTCCCCATTCTCTGCGCATTGAAGAACATATTATATTTTGCAAGAAGGACAAGTTAATCCCATCTGATGATCTGCTATTTTGAAATACAGAGCACTACTGAGGTAGTATTAGAAAAGGCTTTACAACTTCATTGAACTGATCATACAACTTGCATTTGGTATCCATGCTAACAAAAATTTAGATAGCATTGTTTAGGCAGAGACTCAGTATCTAAAGCTGAAATATGATTAAATTTGGGGCATTATTCTTACCTTTTTTACATGCCTAAAATACCTAAGGATACTTTATTTGATGAAATTTCTGTTTTAATTTTATGGTCCGCAAGATAAGAACAGGGGGGATACTTTAAAACAAGTCTGCATTTTTAATTGTATAGTTCAAACCCAATGCAGCATTTTGCTATGCTGAATTTGAATTGTAATTCAGAAGTACAGACTGCATGAGAATAGAACAGAAAGGGGCACAAAATTCAAACTTAATAAAAGATTCACCAGCTGTATACATGTACTGTATGTCAGTACAATAAGTGATTTTTTATAGAACATTGTGACAAACATCAGGAAAACTAGAAAAATAATAGGCACTCAGATATTTTTTGCATACTATCCATAATTATGGATATTTAGAATAGGGTAGAATCCATTTAGCACATAAAATTAATCAAAAAAATGTCTGACACACAAGCAGTCTATGACACAATTTACAACACTTCAGGTAGAAAAAGTATGCTTGGTGTAAGTCTACTGAGAATGCAGTTGTCACAGCAGTCACAAAACAAAGCAAAATGTAAAACCATTTTTACCAAGTATTTTCTGGCTTTATTTCATTGAAAGGTGGCCAACTAAAATTAGTTTTAACATTCCTGATTAATGTTAAGTGATGTAAAAACAAAGCAGAACATATATTCTTTGGGCTGTGACATTAGCTAATAAATATGAGCAACTACTGAAGACTTAAGAAGTGAATACACGCAACCATTATTGTTACTTTGCAAGACTTTTCACGATATCTCTAAAACATTTCTATTATTTTCTGTTATGTATTGAAATCCCCATGGTGAAACAAAACCCTCATCTTCCAATTAAATACCTATTACATTTTTAAATATTTCCAAACTAGCCATTAAGAAGACAAAGTGTTTCTTCTATTATTCAATAAGCAAATTTTGTATAAAATCATTATGCAGTTTTCAGTGGAATAAAATAAGAATGTGACCATTTTAGGGAAATAAAATAAGAACATGCCAAGAAAATAAATAATTTTTCATTTTAGGGGAAAATATTATTAAAGAAAGGAAGGGTAAGAAGAATAATTAGAGTTTTTAAGTATAATTAATCCAGCTAAAAGATAAGGTTACATATGACATTCCTCATGTTGCATTTCCTGGATTCTACATATGTTTTCCTATGTTTCTTACATATAAATAATTTCAACCATAGTTTTAATGTAATTGATTATTTTAAGTTTGTAATATTAGCCAGTGTACATTAGCCAGTTACCAGAAGTAGTGCCCAAAATGGAGTATTATCAGGAAACTGATAAAGGCAATGGCAAATTTTGAAGAAAAATTATTTTGTTCAATCTCATCATTGTTAAAACGATTGAATAGGTTTCCCGAGAATACTACTTTATATATATATATATATATAAACACTTAAAATTTAACAGCGGACTGCTTAAGTATGTTGGCAGAATTTGCCAAAATAAACATTTCTTCCAACTGAATTACAGTTTAAATAAAGGTGGTATTGTTTCGTTCGTCTTTTTTATTCCTTATTTGCACCCTCCCCCCTTGACTTGGGTTGTGAGCCACCCTGAGTCCCCTTCGGGGAAAAGGGCGGCATAGAAATATAATAAATTCAATTCAATTCAATATCCATTTCCAGGCACAACATGAATACTTAGACATAATAGTAATCAGGGTCTCTTGGAAGTCACGGATATACAATATACTACAGGGAAACAACAGGACCCAAGTACATTTTGTAGTTCTCTCTTTTCTTAGTTTTTTCCCCCTCTCAGAAACAATATAAATGAAATTAGCAGCAGGAATCCATAGGAGATTTACAAGTAAAAGGCAAAATCATCAGAGTCCTTCTGCCCCACATGAAATGTTATAAATGAGACAGAGCATATCTCACAGTAGAATATCTGGAAGAATCTAAGATCCCCTGCCATGTCTTGTTTATGTTTTTCAGAAAGTTCAGCATTTGAGTTTGAATAGAAAAGAACTCTGATGATCAAATGAATATTTAAAAGCATAACAACAAGTACTTGCGTGAAAGTACAATATGAGAGGCGGCAGTAAAATAAAGTGTTTTATTAATTTGTTAAAACTTTGTGAATCAAAACTTTAAAATATGTAGAAGTTTTAACTCGTGAACAACCTGAATATCTACTGAAATAAAAAAGTGCAAATAAACAAATCAGCATTTTGGACACACAACTGATTCAAACCCTCATAGTAATCCACCTACACTTTGTAATTAATTTCATTCACAGTTTTCTTCCAAGGCACTAAAAGGAAAATAATTTTCTACGATAATTATAATATGTTTTATACTACGGTTGTTACTAAAGGAAGAGTTACTGAATTTCCTTTTGATTATCTATAACTTAGAACTCTAAAGAGAAGGGTGATGAAAGGTCGGACTAGATTAAAACTGGGCCAATTCCAGTATTACTTCTAAAATCCTTCAGTATTTTCTAAGACATGTTTGGATCAATGTTAAGTACTCAAGCTACTTTCAACAACAATATATGAGGCTGTTCTATTTAAACAGATGCCTTACTTTTGTTAAATAAACACATATATAATATGGGCATTATCCTACCCAGTGCAGATTTCCCTCTCATGTTCTAATCTAATTACAATTAACTTCCCCAAAGCAAGGAAAATAAATTATTTGAGATGACATAAGAATAAATGCATGAAGAGATACGTCTCTCAGCCCTTATCTTCCTAATAGCCCATATTTGAAGACTTAACTACTGTGATTGTAAGCACTTGTAATTTTCCACTTTTATGCCTTTTACAGCTGGTAACTATTTAATGACTTATCAATGTCAATCCTGGAATTTACGCAGAGCAGTGGAAAAGGAGTGGATAAACACTCCAGGGAGCATTATAAAGTTCCTGTGACAAAATTACTAGGAATACAAAAACAAGTGTTTATTGTTTACTCTGCGGTGGAAATAATTCGTTGATGACAAATTCAAAAAACGGATTGCAAGGAAGTCCAGTATTACATTTTGTATGGCATTTGGCCATATGTCTTCAATGACTTGATTTTAAACTCAAGTCCTAGGATATAGGAATGTTCGGCATAGTAGATATGCATCTAGTTGTTGTTGTGCCCGAGTCAAAAGTGATGCTAGAAGTGGCCCCTACTTCTGCTTCTGAGATCATTTTACATCTACTACATAAACCATTAATTTTCATAACATTTTTTGGAGGGAAATCCAGACAAACATGCTTCAAATCTTTATATGTCAGGAAAAAGCTTATACACGCACCTTAATTACGAGTGAAGGGGCACCATTGTAAACAAAGATCAGTAGCACAGTGTTACAGTAGATTGTCAAGAAAACCAATACAAGTGAAATACAGATTCATTTGCCTTTCATGTACATTATTGCCATATACAAGGAAGGAAATCTGTAAACTCATAATTGTGAAGATTTATTAATAAGGACCGAACAGCAAGTGAGTGCTCCATCTACTTTTTCTAGCTCGGTGTTTGCTATAGGGATCAACATGTGGTCCTTCAGTTTTTCAAATACCTAGTAGGGAAAAAAATGAAAAGTTGTTACATTTATGAATCTTTTTTTTACTGGATCTTTATCATTGGTTTAAATTTTTTCAGTCAGAATTTTGAATATCTTAGTAGAAAACTCTTAGCAAATAGTGGTATTTTTCGTGCTTGGAAACTAGCAAGACTAGGTCTGAACAGCCTTTGAATGTAATGGCACCAGGGAATCCCAAGGCTGTCAGCTAGATTAAGAAGCTAGAAAAATATCCTGGAAAAAGGCTATGGGAAATCACTTCTATTCTGTTGCTAAGTCGACTATATTAACATATCCATGCAATCGATAGGAGTCAGAATCAACTTGAAAGGAACCTTTTTTATTTTTATTTTATTTTAGACAGTTCAGTCTCAGATTGGAATCTCTGGATCAAAACTGGAACTCTGGGCATTCAAGTTAGCATGTTAATTCATTTTAGGATATGTGGGAGCAAAAGACTGATAAATGTGCTATTGTGTCATATTTTAATTCATAAGTCACTGATATATCTCATGGACTGAGTAATGCTGACTTTGATTTCTAATAAAATTATGCCTCAAGTGATGAGGAATATATGACAAACCAGCCTCGTGATTTAATGTCTAATGACAGCCTGAATAATGTTTATCCCATGCTTACTTACTTAAGATATTATTAGTGGAGTTGGGGAACAGAGTGTTTTATGTGGTCACACCATAATTCTGTACTTTTGCTTCAGGCTCAGCACGTTGGGCAATAAAAATTGTTGAGCATAATGTTGCATATGCAGTAATATCAAGATTAAATAAGCAGTAAAAACTTCAGAGTCAGCCCAAAACCAAAGTTCAGGAGAGATGTCCAAGATTTACACTTACCATATTTATTGGGGAGTATCAGTAAGGCAGAGGTCTCCAACCCCCAGGCCAGCATGTATGTGCACACAGCTTGACTCACATGAGTCAAGCTACACGCACGGACGTGTCAATCTACTGCTCACACAGCCTGGTTTCCCTCCCCCCCTCAGTTGGGCCACCAAGATGCAGATTGGAGGCTTGCAGCATTCTTTCCTAACAGCAGTTTCTTGGGGAACAAAGGGTGAGAGGGCAAAAAAGGCAAGATGGTGGAAGCTTGACCCATTTTAAGTGCATTGTAACAACACTTCTACCACCTAACCTTTTTTTTTTTTTTTTGCCACTACCGGCCCCTGACAGTGCTGGTTTCTATTTATCATGCATCCTGATAAGACATCCTGATAAGTCCGGTCCAGAGATCCGGACCCTGCCCACTCTCATGTCCTTCCGAAAGGCCATCAAAACCTGGCTATTCCGGCAGCCCTGGGGGCTGTTGACCTCCTGACCGAAGTCCAGCCCCGATTAGACTGGGTGCATGATGTGCTTCTTTTAATCTGTTTCCTCTATTTGTTTTTAACTCTTTTTTAAAAAAATTATTTTCTGTAAGCCGCCAGAGTCCTTCGGGATTGGGCGGCCTATAAATGTAATCGATCAATCAATCAATCCTCAAAGTCCACCGGTATTCTTTTCTTTTCTGCTACTTTCAGGAGAAGCAGTGTTTGAAAAAAAAAGATTACAGATTCAATTCTTCTCTCCCAAGCAATCTTAACTTACAGCTGATCAGCATTATATAAGAACAGGTCTAGCCTTTTTGCCGTTACCTTTGAACTTTCTGGATACTCCTCAGGTGCTCGATGCAACAAAACATGACCTTTGCCAGGAATGTTTAAATACACACAGTTTGCTGCTGCATCATCAGGAACTGTAAGTTTGTCATAACGATGGTCGCTCATCTGTTGCATTGTCTGTTACAAGAAGATAAGTCGGGATTATATAAAGCAGGGCTTCATTGCTCTTCAGAAAGTAGGGAGAAAAGTAGTTTTATTAATTTTTTAAATCATATCAAAAACAGTTGTAGTGTAACGTGATAGTTCCCAATAAGAAACTCATCTTATGCAGGTTACAGGAAATAAAAGGGATATATACAAAAGGGTTTCTTAACACAAATTCCAAGGTGCTCAATGTTACTGTGTGGAATATATTAAGCATGTATTCAAACTTGGAGTTGTCACAACTAATATAAATTTGTGCAGACTTTGAAATATTTCCCTATAAAATTAAGATACATAAGATCAGCCATTGTGAGTAATTCATATGATTCTGTTTTAATTCTATTAGCCAGAATTGCTAATAGAATCAAATAGTCCTACTAACAAACTCAAATTTTCATTTGTGAAAGGCAGATTTGTTCTTAATAAACAATTTTGATTTATCCTATTTTGTTCTTTGGGGAGGAACATTTCAAAATATCCTATATTTGTCATATTTGAGATTTCAGGAATACATCCCCTAAGGAAAAAGTTGGACGTGGAATAAAGGAATTCATAAAATTTATTCTAGTTTTACTTCATAATTGAAGTTTTAAAGAATAAATAGTACTACTGAAAAAAATATCAGGCAGAAATTACGGCTCAAGTTAGTTTTCATTAAAATTAAATACCAAAACTACATAGCCACCTTGGTCTTAGAGAAAAATGTTATGTTCTTATAAAAGACAGGCATACTGTAGATCTACATTTCAAATGCTATGGTAGCACTAGATTTCACTTGATTAAAGCAAACAGACCCTTGACAATGATGGTTCAGTATGACTTAAGAGCAATTTTCCATCTTGAATAGGTCAGGCCTATTTGGAAGACACATTCATCACAACATATATTTAGTTGACATTCTTTGCCCTATGCACAGGAGAGCCCCTACACACAATATTTTTTTCTATCCTTGCTGTTAGATTTAACAACATTCTCATGCAATAGTAAATTTACACTGCCCATTGCAAGAAATTAAAACAGCTTCCTGCTACTTACCCACTACCATTTTGGTGAGGGGGACAATGTTCTTTCTTCTATCAGCTGGCAGGTTATCTTAGATATCAAGGTCAATTTCCCCCTCCCTCAATTTCCATTAGTAGTCAAAATGTAATAATGTGGTAATTATGTTAATTGTACAAAAAGTTTTTATTTTTAGTGCATTCTCTTGGTGCACAATGTTTCGTATAAGCATATGTTTGTTTGTTTCTTGTTTATACTTTAGTTTTAACCATACATAAAAGAAAAGCAAACTTCTAAACCTCCAGTGCACTATTTAAAGGGAAAGACAAACAATGCATGTCAAGAATTCAGGCAGAAGAAAAAAAACAGAGAAAGAAAACTTGCAGTACCATGGACAGATCATTAGGTGCAAGAGATTTGGTGCAACTAATACAGTTGCATGCACACACACACACACACACACACACACACACACACACACACACACCTATTTCATATTCCATTTATAGAGAAGGTATGTGTAAGTGCAGGAGATATTTTCTAAGATGATTATCACAACTAATAAATTGCTGTCTTTAATGGCAATCAACATTGCTGTTTGAGGTAGGTGCCTCACTCTTCCAAATGGTAAGGCTAATTCTGCTTGTATTTCTTGCATAAAGACAATCTACACATTTATTAATAAATATAATGATGTGCAGCTTAATTCACTGGATGACAGTGTTTAACTTCTATGCCTTTTGTATACCCGGTGTATATTTGTGTGTACATGTCTTATGGGTATAAATGTGTATATTGCAAAATAGGCCTTTAGAAATATCTATACCTGAATTAAAAATGCCACGTAATCTTTTAACAATTCCATGGAATTTCTGAACACAAGAGTCTCATTAGCCACATTGGAGATTGAATCATAAATATCCTGTGATGACTCTTAAGCAAAGTCTTACATTCCTGAGGAAATGTCATCATTGTAATAGAATTTCATGTTTCATTACTAACTAAAATGTGTAGGTTTCCTACCATTGAATTTTGGTAATATCTATCTCATATAATGTAAAATTTAAAAACATAATCCTCTCTTTTACAATAATTTCCCAAAATCACATATCCTGAAAACCTTAGATTGTCCATATGTGTTAAAATTAATAAACTATGTGCATATAAACATATTTTAATCCCAGGCAGAAAAATCTTAAAAGATGAGATAATTTTTCCAGTAAACATTTCTTTACAGTGTACCAATTCTGAAGATAAGTAATTGCTGGTACAATGCCGTCATTGAAACAGAGCGGGTTTTCAGTTTCAAATTTAGATAAAACAAACAAAATCACCTTTTTTTAGATTTCCTTCTTGCAATTCTATTTTTTTAGTTAAAGCTTTGAACATATTTGATCTTTCAGATGAGTTACAGAGGAAGAAGACTATACAAGCAAAAAAAAAAAATTAAGGCAAGCATTTATCGCTCAAATATTGCCTTTAATTCTCTGCATTAAAAAAGCAGTAGTTAAGTTTCCCAATCTTGGTGGCAAATTTGGTGTTCATTACTGAAGGAGAAAAAAGGCACAACAAAGACATTATGTATTGCAGTCTTTGTCCTTTGTTTTCTTAGAAATGAAGAGATAATTGAAGTAAAAATGATCCGTGTATGATACTATGTATGACTTTGGAATAAATTCAACTGAACTCACTGAGGTTTGCTTCGGAATTAATTCATAATTCGTAATTTAATAAGGTTATATGCCGCCCAATCCTGTAGGACTCTGGGCGGCTTACAAATACGAGATAAAATAAGATAACAAATAGGGGAGAAACGAAAACAGTTAAAAAAAAACACAACATACATTCGGCTTAGCTGGGGGTTGGACCTGATTCATAGATCAGCAGCCCCAGGCCTGCCGGAACAGCCAGGTTTTGGTGGCTTTTTGGAAGGCCGTGAGAGTGGGAATGAATGTTTGAATGTTTGAATGTTTATTAACATTTATAGGCCGCCCTTTTCCCTGAGGGGACTCAGGGCGGCTCACATAAAATCAGGAAGGGGAAATACGAACAATGACGTAGACACATATGAGTAAAAATAATAAGCAACATTCATTCATCATTCGGGAGGGGCGGCTATCTTTGTCCCCAGGCCTGACGGGCTAGCCAGTTCTTAAGGGCTGTGCGGAAGGCCTGGACGGTGGTGAGGGTACGAATCTCCATGGGGAGCTCGTTCCAAAGGGTCGGAGCTACCACTGAAAAGGCCCTCCTCCTTGTAGTTGCCAGCCGGCACTGGCTGGCCGATGGAATTCGGAGGAGGCCCAATCTATGAGATCTAATTGGTCGCAGGGAGGTAATTGGCAGAAGGCGGTCTCTCAAGTACGCAGATCCACTACCATGCAGGGCTTTATGGGTGACTAGTAGGACCTTGAAGCGCATCCGGAGATCGACAGGTAGCCAGCGCAGCTCGTGGAGGATAGGTGTTATGTGGGAAGGGTCCGAATCTCTGCGGGAATGTTTATGTAGGGTCAAAATGCAAGTCCTGAAAATACATCCTCTTCAAGTTTCATGCTTTTATATATGCTGACATTTTCAACAATGAAGTAGATAAATCCAAAAATCATGCAACTAGGAGGATAAATTATGAAAAGTTTGCAAATATGTGGAAATGTAATTTCCTCACATAATGCAGGATCCAATCCTGGATCGTTCACCAGAGGTTTAGTCTTCTGAGCTTTCCTTGGGGAACTTCTCTCTACTGTAATGTTTACATAATCTATACAAATATTCCAAATTTTGATTCTTGGAGCAAGATCTGAATTGGCTAGTTTAAGAATTCATAAAGGACTATATTAGCCCTCTAACTCCATCCATCTAGGGTCTGTTTATAATTTATGGTAGCATAAAACTGATGTATCAATTCAGAAAAAATAAGAGTAAATTTGGTATGAATCAATATGCTGTCTTTACTGTAAATGAAAATAATAATAAATAAATATACATAGTAAATAATCCATAATTGAATTTTTCATGAAAATTTGTGAAAACTTTCAGGAATGTGCTTGATTCAGTTAGTTTAATCACTTAAACTGAAGGCATAAAAATAAAATACATTTTGCCTTTCTTTACAATATACAGTCCTTTTAAAAAGTCATCTTCTCTTGACAATAGTGTCTGCTGCTTATACATAAGCTTTCTTAAAGACAGCAGCAAATTAAATCAAAATTCGACAATGGAATAGCCAACGGGTTATCTTCTGCATTTTTTAAAATCAAGGGATAAGGCTTTTCTTTAATTATTTCCATTTTTAAAAACATTAAAAGGGACAGAAACTATTACTATGGGCCCAAGGCAGATTTTTTTTATTGGTCTAGATCTGTAACATATATGTATAAGCAGATCGGTTTTACAAAATTTAAGGAAGAGGTATTTTCGTTCACCTGTTAGCCATTTTAACTGCAGATGCAGAGGGAGGGAGGAAGGAAGGCATCAAAATATGAATCTATAAGACTAGATAAATTTGGGTATGTACAATGCTGCAGGTTTTGAGTACCTGGCACACTCAAATGCATAAATCTGATTACAAATTTGGCATATAAAGTTTATATTATCAAATGTGCAAATGCATTTATGAATACTTATGCAAGTAATTATGGGAATAGTTGGGTGAAAATGTAGTTCTGCAAACAAGCTTCTATTATGGTACATAAGGTCTTCTTTTACCATGGTGGGCACAAAATATTTTTTCTTATAATGCTCCCAAAAAACCCCAGCAGGAAATGTAATCCACCTCTCCCAAAATATTTCTATTAATCAGCAACTAAACATTAATTGTAACAGATTGGAATAATGTTGTAGAAATACATTGGGATAGAAAAGTTTGATAACAAGTGATTAATTCAATGCAAATGTCAACAGAACAAAAACAATGAATATTCATTTTGCCAGATCATGCTATTTGCAAGCAGTACTTTGAGGGAAATTTCCTTGTTTGTAAAGACTATAAGAATCACAAATTCATTTTATGTGAGTCTGATTTCCTGTCCAGAAAGATCTTAGCATTTCCTGCATATTGATTATTTCTGGGAATTCTCTCTATAAAGAATCATTTTGCTGCATATTCCTTAAAACTGATTCATACTTTTCTGATGTCTAGCAAATTAATCCACAAATTCCCCAATCTATTTTTTCCTATTTTGTTTTGCAAAGTATATTTTGCCATGAAAGGTCTTGAGTAATAAGTAAATACATTAAAATGTGATTAGGAAAGTTGCTAAAATAGTCATCATATTCCTCTATCAGTTTGTCATCCTCGCTTTCATTGTGAGTTAAGACCCATTTCAGTAAGATTACTGAACAATATTTTAATTGAGAAATGAAATACAACTGCAAAAGGTCTTATTTCAGCTATTTTTTTCCAACAAAAGGAGGAACACATGAACAATTTGCTATGTGAAAAATATAGGGAAATTTTGCAACTTGATAAGGCTCCAAGTTTGGACAGATAAATTAAATAATCTTTTCATTAATATGAAATGGTAAAATCAATCCTGTATTTGTATTATAAAAAAAAGTTAAATTGACTTTTTAATCAGCCACTAAATGTCAAATTGGACTGACCTACCTGCACACACACACACACCCAAAAAAATCATTACTGAATTTAAAAGCTGGCAGATATCAGCTTAAAACAAATCACATCACAAAATACAAAACAATGATAAGCTGACATAACAAACCAGTTGCATTAAAATGCAAATCTTATGAAATCAGGAACAACCAAAACATTTGATTGGATGCTCAGAAAGCTTTATTTGTTTCCTCTTTACTATTCAGTCTCGGGCACTAAGCACCAAATACAATGTCTGACCTCAACTGAGCCCAAAATTCCTGTTTCTAAGTGAGACATTTGTTAAGTGAATTTTGCCCCATTTTACAACCTTTCTTGCCACATTTGCTAAGTGAATCACTGTAGTTGTTAAATTAGTAACACAGCTGTTAAGTAAATCTGGCTTCCCCATTGATTTTGCTCATCAGAGGGTCACAAAAGGGGATTGCATGACCCCAGGATACTGCAACTGTCAGAAATATGAGTCAGTTGCCAATAGTCTGAATTTTGTTTATGTGACTATGGGGATGCTACAATGGTTGTAAGTATAAAAAATGGTCATGTCACTTTTTTCCAGTGCTATAACTTTCAACAGTCACTAAACAAATTGCTGTAAGTTGAGGACTACCTGTACTTTATTGTTTCATCTATAGGCAAGACTACAGTACTTATGAAGAGCCGAGATGGTGCAGTAGTTAAGGTGCAGTACTGCAGGCCACTTCAGCTGACTGTTACCTGCAGTTCAGCGGTTCAAATCTCACCGGCTCAAGGTTGACTCAGCCTTCCATCCTTCCGAGGTGGGTGAAATGAGGACCCAGACTGTGGGGGCGATATGCTGACTCTGTAAACCGCTTAGAGAGGGCTGAAAGCCCTATGAAGCGGTATATAAGTCTAACTGCTATTGCTAACTGCTATTATTAATTCACTTTTCCAAGAGTAGCCGATTTCAGACTGTGGAGCAGGGAGATTACTACTCAGTCCTGTCAGGGGTGGGTTCAGGCAGTTGCTACTGCCAGTTCGCTTGTGGGTGCATCCACGCAATAAATAAAAATTGCTCTGCGCATGCACAGAACCCAAAAACAAGATGGTGGCACCTATGGCGGTGCCCGGAGAACTGGTTCAGGGGTGTGGCAGGCCTGGGTCGCTGGAGGTTCCAGCGACCGAGGCTGCCAAACCACTACCGGTTCGGCCGAACTGGTAGGAACCCACCACTGAGTCCTGGGTATCTTAAATTTGGGATCGGCACCTTCATTTTCTGAGATTTGCTTGAATAGTAGGAGACAGGACAGGCTCAAAGGCAAATTTACATGATGGTTGGAACCTGTCTCATTTAAATAATATTTAAAAAATTTTATTAGGTCCTCAATATAGGAAAAAAAATCCCTCCCAAAACAGACATCAAGCTGTCCACCAGAATAATAGATATTACTCTTGTTTTTATTATCTGAAGCTGTAAGTATATATCTCCAAAATGAAAACTTCTCCAGGAAACACATTTTTGTGCTCTTTGCCTAGATCATCTCTTCAGACAGAGTATTAAAAAGTCCACTACATCTTTTTTAACTTATACATCTCTCAGCTCCTTCCTTGTCCCCTTAGATTTGCAAAAATAGGCATTTTTGTTGGGACACAATACTTCCGCAGTACTCGTAATATGCCCTGAACTGTTTTACCTCATTCAAATAAGCTTGAGCCAAGGTCACAGTAATTGCTCAGCATTAACTGCTTCATAAGAAGTCCTGCAAAAAGAAAAAGCCTATCCAGGAAAAGGCTCAAGGAAATGGCTCAAATTGTTGTTGTGCTGACAAAATTTTTAAGAATGAACATCCTGTTTCTTGGAACATCCACAAGGGAAGAAATAGGAAACTGATCCTCAGAAAAGCAAAGGAAAACGAACAAGAGGAACAAAGTTCCTATTTACGTAAGTCAAGTTGACAGTTACCTCATTTTAGATGCTTAAAGATGCGTGATTAAGAGGGTTCCTGAATTCTTTGCATTCCCACAATAGTTGTACTTTGGAGCAGAGGAATGCCTATATCAAACCAAATCTGTATTACGGTCATAAATCAGCATTGGGAAGGTGGGGTATACTCGTTAAAAACATAAAGGATACATCAAGAATTTTTTTAAAAAAATTAAAAAGCTAGAAGATATAAAACATAAATGAAAAATTACAAGTATGGGTACAAAGTGAGAATCTAAAAGAAGGTACAGAATATTACACGTGTAGGGAATTATAAAAGGTTAAAATGTGGAAGACTCTATCATGTTATAAAACACTTTCATATTCTGTAGCAACCTAGGTGCTCATTAAATCTAGTGTATAAAGTTGAGCCCCAAGCCCAGATCATCATCCAATGAATGGGATGCCTATATTAATTACCACATTTGGAGTGCTGGTTTACAATTCTCTATATTATAAGGCAAAGAAAATACTTTTTAACCAAATGATTGAATTAAAGGTGTTATACTAACACTGCTATTATTTATCTTACTCATTACTTGAGCCCAAAATGTATTAGAATTCTAGATGGCTGCTTACGAGGGATAACCACAATCCCAATACCTATAAAGATATATCCAAGAGTACAGACACTTTGATTATGCCACATAGTATATTTAGCTTTCATAGATTATAGCACAATGAAGTGTCTACCCTTCCACAACTTTCACAAAATCAGATATAAGGTCAATTTTCAGTTAAGATAATTCTTGTATATAGGTGGCCAAATGTTTCTCTGAAACATAAACCATGTACATATTCCCAGAATTTAACAGCCTTGCATCAAAATAGTAGGAATAGCACTGTTGGGTCAGGTTTCACTTACGCAATGTAGACTTAAACTTCTCCCACTATTGTCCCTGCACAACTGGGTGTGTGCGTTCCTCAGCTCAGAGGTAACCCTGCGACATCAAGACCCATATCCCTTGTTCCCCATGCCTTGTTTACTTTTATCAAGCTTTATTATATAAAGTCATTTGCAAACAAGACTGAGTCCAGTTAAAGAACAATGGCTTATGTACAAAGCCTTTAATGTGTTGAATGAAAATAATTCTTCACCAAAAGAGTTCAGGAAGGGGAGAAAGAAACAGCAGCTGCACGGAAAAGTCCTATTCAAAAGCAATTAGTCAGGTCTTTTACACTTTTACCTCATTCTTCATAATTACATGTTAGGAGAAATTAGTAATTTCCTGAACTTTCTATTTATTTCCTGTTTATTGTTCCTTTTATCTTGATAATACAGCAGCTAGGGAACAATGCCACATGCTACCATGGCATTTTAAACTAAAATTCAAAGAAGCAACTTAAAGATTTGCAACTTAAAATTATGCTAAATACCTTGCCTCATTAGCAATTTCACTCTAGTCATGGAAGAAATTTTCATTTATTTGGTTCTTGCATTTCTTATTTGTGCTCCATACTTCATGGCCATCTTATTATCCTACTGTAAATCTGACCTGTGAAAAATTGTGGTCCCTACAAATTTATTGAAATTAGCATCTTTAGCAACAGTCTGTTTAGGACATACTAAAATAGCAGTAATAGCAGTAATAATTCCCGCACTGAATGCCACAAAATTCATACATTATGGATAAATATCGTACATATCTCCCTAATAAAAATCTTGTCAAACCCTGTTAGCTAATGCCATTTATCATTTTTGCATTATATTTACCTTAATATCCCATCTTATAAGGTGAGTCTCATTTTTATTCCAATAATAATAAATCTATCAGGCAGATTGCTCTGAGAGATTGTGATTGACATCGATTTGTCCATGTGCTAAGGAGGACTTGAACCTGAACTCCATTTTGCCAGGCCAACAAATAAACAAGGTTTAAGCAGCTTCATTATACAATCTACTCAGATGTTTCCAAATCACATCATCCATCTTTATCCAATCATACTGGTACTAGCAATAGCAATAATGCTTAGTCATATACAGTACATAGCTCCATAATGCTTTACAGCAATCTCTGAGCAGTTTACAAATGTCAGCATATTGCACCCAACAATGTGGGACCTTATTTTACGGACCTCAGAATGATGGAAGGCTGCATCAAC
This sequence comes from Thamnophis elegans, assembly GCF_009769535.1. Taxonomy (NCBI): domain Eukaryota; kingdom Metazoa; phylum Chordata; class Lepidosauria; order Squamata; family Natricidae; genus Thamnophis; species Thamnophis elegans. Next base: position 16,013,575 of record NC_045545.1, on the reverse strand, counting down.
CTTGAGTTAGTCAGGATCAAACTCTGGATGTTGGTAAACTTAGCCTGCAACATTGCATTCTAACCACTGGGTCATCACAACTCAGTATTCAGTACTGTTCAAGACACTTCTTATACTGGCCCAGTTTCTGGTCATTAACAAGTCTCTATTTCTCCATGTCTCATGCCAAATACCTAGACACAGGGCTGATGATAAATGGAAGACAATTTTAGCTGAATCCTGCATAAAGACCTATAAAGGAGGTAAGAAAAACTCCTGTGGAATAATATGCCCTGTGTAACATATTCTCTGTTCTAATAATTTTATTTTTCTATGTATTTTGTTTGATGCTGCCTAGAGATGTTTGATGAGGTGGCAAAAATATGGAGAATAAGTAAAGTAATATAGAAGAACAATTCAATAGTGGAAAACCTAATGATCCGCACCAGCCAAGCATTTCAGGTGTAAAATGTATCACTGTTTCAGTTCTCATAATAGTAGAAAATATCTGCTAGAAAATATTCTAGCAAAGAGGCATGAAAATATTAATTTTATTTCCTGGCATATACATATATATAGTACTACTTAAATCATATAGGGAATGTAGATTGCAATACACAAAATTCCAAGTGTTTGAAATGACAGGTAGCTTGCAGCAAAAGGGATTTGTTCATTAGCATCATTTCAACTATTGCTTCAGCAGGGCTCTGCAAAATTCTGAAAATGACTCTAGGCGCAAAACACAAGATAGTGTGACTATGTTACATAAAGCATTAGACTGGTGAAGAGATCTACTGACTAGCATGACATCTCTGTTTAGATACTTTAGAGACCATGAAGATGGTTTAAATGCAAAAAAGAACAATGTGACGAGAATTAGTCCCACTATAATGCAGACTCTTCTGAAGTTAAAAAAAAAAAGTCTTGCTCCTGATCTATTTAAATAAAAGAAGTTACTATACTTCATTTTTTTCCCCACAATGCCAATACAACACATGTTATCAGGGCACAATTTTGATCTGGGATTACAATATCTCCTTATACACTCTCTGTATATTAACATTGACTAAATGTTTATTCTTTTTCTCTCCATTCTGTTTCTTCCTTAATTAAAAACAGGTATGCGCAATTGTCTCAGTTCACAACTGGGCAAAAATAGCACCATGAAAGCTGAATATTAAATGAAGCTAAGAATTTTAAGAATTCTTCTATATGTTTCTCCAACCTAGCACACTTTGTCTGTGGGTGGAGCCACAGCTTCCAAAACTGCCAACTAAGAGCCAACCTGTTTGCAGGAGTCCAAGTTAAATTCTGAACATTTCAACTTTAGACTGCAGGCATAAGTCGTATTTTAAAGCTCTGCCTTGCTATACAGTAATACTGTTCTAGAATACAGATAGTTCTCGACTTACAACAGTTTTTTTTCAAAATTACAACAACGCTAAAAAATAGACATGATAGTTTTTCGCATGAGCATTTTAGCACCCCCATGGTCACATGATCAAAATTCAGACGCTTTGCAACATATTTATGATCTGTAAATAAATTTTGGTCTTGATTGTGTTCCTAAGTCAAGGACTACATGTACCACATCAAGGAACAAACACACATATTATGGAATATTTCATTGGCTATGAGCAGAAGGAAAAGGCAAAACAAATGCTTGTGTGCATCTGTGAAAAAGACAATATTCATAAGAAGTTTATTCAGCCCTTTCTGTTTAGGAGCATTTGTTCAACTCAGCTGAAAAACCCTTTCAAAAACAGCTATGAGATACTTTACACTGGTCAGTCACTAGATGGAGCCATCTATATTTGTTCTTTTTCTTGTGAAACTTGAACGCAATCTTTGCATTCTTGGGTCTAAATTCTTTTAAGTCAAAAAAGGCATTTATTCAGACCTTCAGGCATTATTCCTTGACATACAATTTGTTTCCACATTTTGTGGATGGCACTTTCATCCAAAAATCATCATTATCACCACTACCATAGGGTTGTATATTTATTTGTATACCCTTAACAAACAATAGAAAAGTACTTTTAAGTTGGGATGTTTTTTCAGGGAACAGTCCTCTACATTTTTGTGGGTGAAAATATTACTTCTGTTCTATCTGTTATATGGAGAAGACTTTAATCTTGCCTATAGATAAATGCAGGCTGGTGTTAGAGGGTGCATTATTTCAAATATTTCAATTCCAAGCCACTTAGAGCTCTAGAAAAAAGCATCATACTTTGAAATGGGCCTTTAAGCTGAACTGTCAGCCAATGAAATCTTTCAGAACTGATAAAACATAATTCCATACTAGATTAGGCTAGCTAATTTCCTGTAGCCATATTAAGATGTCTTGCAAAAAAAACAAAACACATTACACTCATTTAATTTACGGACTTTTCCAGGAAATACTGAGGCTGACAACCTAATGACACTGAGATCATTTGAAATTCTAGTCATAATGCAGAATTGAGGAGTAACTCAACCTGCACAGCTGTTCCGTCAGAGTGCAATGCCATCCAGAAGAGACTAACTTCTCAAAAACAGCTATTATCAATACAAAATGCTTTCATTGTTACAAAATAATAGGGATGGAAAGGCCTTGGCGGTCTTCTTGCTAAGTATGGAAACCTTATACAATTCTGGATCAATGACTTTCCAGTCTTTTCTCAAATATCTCCACTGATGGAGAATCTACAATTTTAGGCAGTAGTCTGGTTGTTTCCCCTCCACTCCGTTCATTCCCCCATCCCTTAATAGCTGTTACATTCAGGAAATTCCTCCTTAGTTCAGGTTTGGGTCTCTCACTATAAAGATTCCACTCACTGATTTTTGTCTTACCCTTAATTTTAGCAAGAATAAATCTCCATTTAACATGTGTCAAAATGTTGCCTCCCCTTGGCCTTCTTTTCTCTGAGCTAACCATATCAAGTTCCTTTCACTGTTCTTCATAAGATTTAGCCGACATGCCCTGAGCATCTTGTTGCTTTTCTCTGCACTCTTATAGGTACATTTTATAGTTCATCTGAGTTCTGAATATATCTTGGTTAATCCCTAACACCATCAGAATGTGGGACACAGGCCGATGAACACAGATTCTGCAGTACAAGTATAATATCAAACAAATCTATCTATAGTACAAAATGTAATATTTCAATTATCACTTCTGATACTTAATGTCTGCTCCAGTGCGACCACCCATTGGATATACAATATTTTGTTGCAATGAGAAGCCAGCCATGGTATTCTCTTGTCCTGCTTTTTCTGTTGCATTACCCAGCATAATAGGGTTGGTGCACCTCTGAAACAATGCTCTCTGGTGAGACCTATTAGCTATGCCTTCAGAAACGCATAAAAATCTGATTTTTTTGGACTTTTGGCCTGGGTTGAATGGAAAGATATGAATAGAGTAATATGAAAGCAATTTTCTGGTCCACCTATTGAGGTTTTGAATTAGACTGAACTTGTTTATTTTGTTTATTTTTATTTATTTATTGTACTTTACCTGATTTGCAATATTCAGGTTAATACATTTTGTAAGTAAATAGGTAAATCCGCATTGCATTGATTTTTACTCCCAAAGCAGGACTGTAATGTCAGAGTTTCCCCCTGCCCCTCACGACTGCAACCAGGGAGATTAGATTTATTCTCCATGCTTGCTGTTATTCTAATAATGAACAACTCCCCCACCCCATTTTGTGATTTTATTTATAACTTTAGAAACCTGCTTATTCATATAAACTTGCATTGAGCCACATCAGGCTGAATTTGGTGATTCATTTCAAGTTTGTAAAGACCAGAATTTTATACTTGCAGCCTATAAAGACTGCGTGGTGTTTTTTTTTTACAGAAAATACTGCTATATAAACAATACACTGGCAATATTCATCATGTTTACCTTGAGGGCTTTCTGCGCAATTTCACTTGAACCAATAGCAATGAGGTTTGGTCCAGCCATGCTGCAAAAGCTTTTCAGATGCAAGGAGTCAGCAACAGGGACTGTAGAAACAGCATAATCCTGCACATAAATGAGGTGTTTGCAAAGAATTGTTTAGATTAATCGTTTCATAAATTAAGCCAATTAGATAGGTAGTCCTTGACTTACAACCATTCATTTAGTGACCATGCAAAGTTATAGCAGCACTGAAAAAAAGGACTTAATACTGGTCCTTGCATGACAAATCATAGCATTCTCATGATCACATGATCAAAATGAGGGTGCTTGGTAACTGGCATGTATTTTATAATGGTTGCAGCATCCTAGGGTCACATGATCACAATTGGTGAACCTTCCAGCTATCGTCTGACAAGAGAAATCAATGGGGAAACCTGGATTCGCTTAGGAACTGTGTGATTCACTTAACAACTGTGGCAAAAAACTAGTTGTAAAACTAGGCGAGGCTCACTTAACAACTTGGCAATTAAAATTTTGGTCCCAATTATGGTTGTAAGTTGAGGACTACCTGTAAATTGTACTTTTCAGTGTCTGCATATCTGCATGTATTTTGGAGGTAAAATGTACTCAATTCTAGAAACACAGCACATTTCACTGGACAATTTTCTTTTCTATGTCATCATTATTTCAGAAAACAAATAAAAAATGAACTATTATTCCAAGAAGAACTCCTGTACACTTACAATTTATTTGAATTTTACTTACATCAGGTAAAATAAATATATCACAATATTGGAAAGCATTAAAAGCACCCATTCTTATGAACAGGAACCGGAACAAATAGAAATCAGCATGATTTGTAAAACAAACTTATTGACTTTCTGTAAGTTAAAACACTTTTTGGACACTGTTCATCCTATAAACATACAGTGAAAATAAACTAAATTGTTTATTGTTGTTAGAATATATTGTTAGAATAAGTTTAGTATGAAAATACCAAAATCTTTGGTAATTTTGGATGATAATTTATTGCATTTATTTATTTATTTATTTTAAAAAAGTGGTAAGCATATAGCTCCCAGGTATTTTTACCTTCATTTGTAATGGAATCATATGCAAAAATCATACTAGCTTAAAGCATCGTGTATCACATTGCTCATTTTTTATCCTGCTGATAAATCTTAAGATAGAATACTGGCTTAGCTCACACATCACAGTAATTCCTAATTACTGGGTTTCAGGGTAATTCCTAATTATTGTTTGGCTTTGGTTTAATATGAACCCAATGACAATTGTTTGTTACCATTGTATATGGCTTATGGTGATGTGTGTGAGAGTATATTTAATAAATCCCAATTGGTTAGAATAAATCTCATGATGGTCTGGTGTTGGAGAGCAATCATCACAGTCAGGAGGCAGGCTGAAGTGGGGAATTGTACAAATTCCCGTGCCTTTATACCTGTATATCTATCCCCAAAAAGAACACTTGTAAATTTGCTAACCTTAAAGGTGTCTGCCAAAATTTCTGCACCACGATGGTTGGTCCGTTTTGAAAGACCCACGAAAAATTCCCGTCCTTAAAAGCAGAAAGGGTACAGTTAGCTTAAAAACAGCATGGACTAGAAGATCCAGAAATGATCAAAAGTCTATTAAAAGGGGGATATTGCAAACATTCTTTCATTATGTTTCATCATTACTATTTTCCAAATCAGTCTATGATTTTACTTCCACTTTTCCTGTTCGGGCTATGAACATAACACTTTTAAAACATTTTACATTTTATCTAAAATGAAATTGTTTTTGTCTTTTCTCTGCTTGCAATAAACTATATAAGACAATTAAGACCTAAATGTTACCAATATTGTACAAAGAAAACTATTTGTTATTCACAATGTATGTTACTACTAAGAAGGTCAATGTCAGAGGAAATCTTTTTTTATATCTATCATAATACATAACACGTAACACATGACATACCGGTAGTACTTATTACATTTGTTCTCTTTCACTTGTTATAATAACAAGACCAAATTTTATCTTAGAAAAAGATTTACTGTACTGAACGTCTAATGTGCATGATAGGAAAGCAAGTTTACTAATTTAATGTTGTGTTGGGAGAATCTAATAAGTGAATATGTTATAATCAACCTGTCTGCAGAATTCAAATATTAAAAAGATTTTTAACCTTACTATACCTGTAAATAAAACATCTCCTCCATCTAAGGTTGCCTGGTCATCTGTCATCTCTACAATATTCAGGCTAAGACTGTTAAGTGCTGTTTTCATTGCTTCAACCTGTTTGAAAAAATGAAACAAAACTTTGGTTTAGTGATGCTAAAATATCTGCATACCTGAAATTCAGATCTACCCTAACTGAACCATACTTCTTTTAATAAGTCAACTTTATTAAACTTTAAAATGATAGTATTACCACTGTTACTGATCCAAAATTCTACTTCATGTATAGATTGAAAAAAAAGACAAATTCAATAAACTGGTTAGGGAAATCATTTAAAAAAGATAAATGTACCCAAGTTTGAACTAGAATATTTCTATGCCAAGCCATCTTTGAACTTGTTGTTTAAAAATGTCAACTATGTTAATGTTTGGAGATATAAAAAAAGAGCAGTACATATAATGAGTAACTAAGTAGTCCAAGCTGCCCACTCATAAATAAATATAGAATTGCTTTGTTATAATTTTTGTATCAAGTCTAGCAAATTATTTCTTCAACTACAATTAGATATTCAATACGGTCAATCTTAGATGCTTTGGTGTGACTGTTAGGACAGTAAAACAATATTTGCCACTTCACAAAGAATAAATTGTTTTCAACTGTGCAATATTCTTCAGTGATCATGGATGTTAATTGCAGCTATATTATACAGTATAGATTTCAACTATACTCACAGTTTATATAAACTGAAAGGTAACATAATAAGCGGTATCCAAATTTTGTGTCTTTCATTGGATTGCATCCAGGCTGGATTGCATTCAGCATACTAAACTCACAAGCTTATGAAATAATTATCAGACTAACAAGATGGATGAAAGCAAAATTAGAGACAAATTTTTGGAAATGTCAATTACTTGTCCTGGTACATAGACTTCAATGTCTTCTAATGGAAAGCAATACTAAGAGAATTCTCTAAGGCTGAATGCATTCTACTTTATTCTGTTAATACTGAAAAAAGGGGAGAGAAGAAATAAAGATAAATGAAATTTTTTTTAAAAAAAGGAATTTCCTAATGCGATCAAAATTCAAATATGGAGCCATTTTTAATATTATAAATTAATGCTGTGTGTAAGTATGTTCCTATATTAACCAAGTACACAGAGTAAAAAGTGCTTTGCAATAGTTCAGTCATCAGTAACTAGGACATGAGAACTGTATGAAGAGCTGCCCAACCAAGGAAGGGGCATTACTATGGGATTAATTCAAGCCTTATTTTTTTCATTAAATGTAGACTATATAAACCCATATTGTTCAATCCAGGATAAGAATATATGGAATAAGTGAGGAAGACTTACACTGAGCACCGAGCTGACATCCTAATACTGAACCTAAGTCCATAATATGTTTAAGTCCAGCTCCTTCAAGACTGAATCCTTAAGCCCATTCTTAAGGTTGCCCTTCCATCACCAACACAATCAATGTACTATATTTATTAAGAAATCACAAGCAGTGATGATATGTCAGGTTTTAAAGCATGAGACTAGCCCTTTACTGCAGTAGAGCCTTAAATCGGGCCCAGAAAATATAAATTGGTTTAATTAAATAATTTGATTAATTAATAAATAATACCCCGTGGAGGTTGGAGAAATTAAATTTGGTTATGCTTTAGTTGGGACATATATTTATTTCTTGGAATCTCAACAAGTGATTGAATACTTCCTCTCTATCTTGTGATGCTGTCATCTACTTATCGAGTGCACCTTGGCAGAGCTAAGTAGAAAAAGAAATGGTAGGATAGGTTGGCTCATCAGATCCTCAATTCGGTTCTGCTTCAAGTTCTGATATTTTTAAGGTAACCTGATTATTTATCTCCAGATCTAATTTTGAAACTATTCCTTCTCAGATATCTGCAGAAAAGTGAATTGCTATTCATTGTTTAGTCTTCTAAACCAGTGTTTTTCAACCTTTTTTGTGCAAAGGCACACTTTTTTCATGAAAAAAATCACGAGGCACACCACCATTAGAAAATGTTAAAAAATTTTAACTCTGTGCCTATATTGACTATATATAAAGTAATTCTCCCACGGCATACCTTACACTATGTCACGGCACACTAGTGTGCCGCGGCACAGTGGTTGAAAAACACTGTTCTAAACAATATTATGAGAAGTGTAGTTGACATTTTTGATTAATTTTTATCCATACTGTTTTACATGTCAGGAAATGCTGAACAATGTAAACAAATTCCTTTTTTGATTTTGACAATTAAAGCTTTACATATGTAAGACAATGGAATGATGCTTCAGTGGAAAGTAGTTCTGTTTGATCTGTTATCAGTGGAATCAATGGCTACTTTCATAGGATAATCTCTTTATACAATGTAGGTATCTTGGATAAAGTGCATTCTTTACTGTTCATCTTAGTTTCTTGTATTTAAAAACCATCCTTTGGTAGAGTACAATTTGGTTTTTGACTTGCAAAATATAAGCTACCTGTGTATATATTTGACGGAAGATAAACTTGGGTTTGATGCAAACTCTGTTATTGATTAAATGAAATCAATGAAACTTCAGTTGTGAATAGCTTGTTACACTGATACTAATAGCTTGACTCTGTTTCATTAAATATGGATGGATCTATAACATTGCAGCTTTAAAAAAAAACCAGATGATTTCACTTTGTGCACTTTTCCCACTTAAATATCATTCTCTTGACCCCCACATCTCTTTAAAGTGCTTGAAAGTGAAAATTCATGTTTATAAACAGCAAAGAAACTGTGTCTACCATTCTCTAAATGGTGCATCTGTACATATTCTTTACATGAAAGCTGCATATCCCCTCAGCTTAAGATAAAATACAAATATTTTCTAATAAGCATTTCCTACTGATATACCAAGTACTCGAATGGTTAAGCCTTTATTGCTTTGTTCCCCATTTTCCCTCCTTCCTAATAAGCACATTCCTGTTGTGAGATGGAATGTATCTAATCCATAATAAGTCTGGTTGAGAGACTCTGGGTTTAAGCCAACTGAACTTTGTTTGAAGGGAAAGAATACTAAATGTATTTGATGGTATTTGTAAGAATCTCGTTTCCTCAATCCCTAGACCTTAAAAATGGAGCTCATTAGTCACTGCACAGATGCAGTTTATCTTTTTTTTTCAACTGCTGCATATAAAATACCTGTCTCCTCTATATTTGTGCCAACATACTTCAAATGCAAGACATTTCTTAGAAATTATTTCCCGGTGCTCAGTTATCACAGCTCTGGCAACTAAACAAATGTTTTTCAACTGAAAGGAAATATGACAGGTTGATAAGCAGAAGGAGGAGAGGAAAATTAATACTTCACTGCAAATAGCATAGAACAATTTACAAAACAGGTTTGTAATTCTAATGATTATAAGTATGTTTATAAAAATGTGGATCTACAGTCAAGATGCTCTACTTTCCTTTGCATGCATTCTTTGAAATGGTTAGCACAACAACTCTATTGTAACCTAGACTCCTAAAAGAAATCTGAAATGTCATTTAATGGGGAATAAATTTTCCAGCACGTAATTGCTTTGTCTGATACTTACTGATGCACTGCAAAATTGGGGAAAGTATGTGAATATCATCCTCAACCCCCAAACCACTTTCAAAGAAGTGACAATGCAAGCTAGCTATTAGCAACAAACAACAACAATAAAAGTCATTTTTACTTGGAATAAAAGGCAGCTTTATTTGGAAGAGTTTACAACCTGAGACAATACATCTCCCTATCCCAGGTCCTTGGAAAGGACTCGATAAGTAGACCCAAAATGCCAAATTCAGCCTGAACATCTGGCTGAGTGCAACTAACAATAACAATAATAGAAAATTGGTAAAGCAAACAGATATGTAAGCTTTAAAAGGCAATCTTTTTATTTTTTTCATCATTATATTCTAAAATTTTATCACTATCCCCAAATATGTGTCTTCCTCTAATTCAAGCAGATATCACAACAGATCTACAGGCTATGCATTTAAGTTTTTTGATGCTTTGAATCTTCTCATTTATAATTAAATATATATACACATGTATTAATGCACAAACATTGATCTGAATATTACCCAAATATGTTGTCTGGTTTAATCTATCACTCAGTATACCATGCAGCACTCTGGAGTCAGTTACAAAAAATGTTTCAGAGTGTGCCCTTTCTGGAATCAAATCTAAAGTGATGCATGAGTCTACTACAGACTCAGCATTTTCCAAGAAGCCAATATGTAGAAATGGAACTGTGCCATCTGGCTCATTCAGAAAGCATATCATACATGCCCAATCAATTCTCCCAGAGCTACATTTCTGCATACTGATTCATTTTTCCACATACTGCTTTTAGGCATGTCCTAGTACAGTAGGCTTCAGCCTTGTAGACCAATTAATCCTTGCTTAAGTTCCCTAATTGGGACAAGCAACTCTATCATTAAGTGAAATGGCTTTTAAGTGAAATGGCTGTTAAGCAAAACAACACATGGCCATCCTGCTTAGTGTTATTCCAGCAGTCCTGGTTGCAGTCATTAAGTGAACCATTCATAGTCCTAAACCAACTGGGAGGGTCACCAGTGGCAAAATCACATGACTGCAAGATGTTGTGACTGTCATAACTTTATGACAGTTGCCAATAGTCCAAACCATGATCAGGTGACCACAGGGAAGCTGTGACTTTTGTCAATGCGAGAAATAATCATAAGTCACCTTTTTCAGCACCATTGCAACTTGAAACAGTCATTAAAAGAATGGTCGTTATGCAAGGACTAGTTAAATTATCATTCTTACCGATGGGAATCATTTCAAGATCTAGCAATTGAAAAAAATGGAAAAGGAAAGTCTGCCTCTATGTTTGAAGGAATGAAGCAACATCACAAAAGAATGCATAATTATTAAGAGGGGCCAAGTTAATAAAGGGGAAATGATTTTTTAAAAATTCAGCAATGGTACTAATAACAAGTTAGTATCTAACATAAATATTGCCAAAAGACTTTTCTAAAGGGTCCAGGATACAATAAATTAGTACCTTTTTCTAAAAGGAAAAAAAGTATGCTTGTCAACATTATGAATTACAGACAGAGAAAGATAAAGGTATAATTAACACATTTTTCTTTTTAACTCATAGAAAATAGTAGCAATAGTGACCTGCAATACTATGAATGCAATTTTAATATATACATAAACATACGAATGTGTGACATTGCATTGTGTTTCTTGTCATATGTCCATGAGCAGCAATTAAATTGGAACAAATGCTACCATACTCTTAGCATACATAAAAAAGATATCCAAGTATCAAGAATGAAGTCACAGTCTACACAGATCATAGTCAAACTAGTAATTTCAGTTTTATTTTCTTCTTCTTTAGTCATTTTTAGATATCTTCCAAACAACAAATGATTGTTACAAGAGCCATAAATAGTGATCTGAACTTTAAAACATACACACAAAACAGCAGTAAGTTGCATTACATGCTGTCATTAGTTTTGAATCTGTATTGCAGTGATGGACTCCAGATGTAAGCATATAGAACCCAGGCCCGTATTTGAATGATAGTCAGAAGGCGTGGCACGACAAAACCGCGCTCGTCAAAATAGCGGTGATAAAATCGCATCGCTAAAGCTGCGACATCATCTCCGCGCGTCATCACCGCTGCGACAACAGCGTGGCAACAGAAGGGCGCTTTAAAACGGCGCCGCGGCAGAAAGCCGATTTCAATTAAGGTAAGGGTTAGGATTAGGTTTAGGGGTTTGTTTTAGTGTTAGGTTTAGGGTTAGGGTTAGGTTTAGGTTTAGGGTACTGAGTGCTTGGGAATGCGCGGATTTGCCCTCCGCGATTATGTCATCGCGGTAGGGTCGTGTTTTTCCTTAGCGCTTCGAACGGCGTGAATTAGTCTTCACGCTTATGTCTCCGCAGATAAGTGCTTCGCGGATTTGTGGTGGAACCGTCAGAAGGCATTGCTCTGTCTGAAGAGCTTCTCTGTTTGAAGGATTGATCTGTTCAAACAACGACCCTGTGAGGTGGGTTAAGTTGAGAGAGAGTAACTGGCCTCCAAGTCACCCAACTGGCTTTCATGCCTAAGAAAGAACTGGAACTCAGAGTTTCCTGGTTTGTAGGCCAGCATAATAACCACACACCATACTGGCTCTTTTATGGTGAATTATACTCCATTTTTATTTAAATTATGCATATTTTATGCATATTTTTTTCCTCTTTTGTGTGATGTGCCTCAGTCTGCAGCTATATAATTGTGCACACAGTAAGAGAGAAAATTCCCATTCAAAACTAATGATGTAGAAGAACAAGAAAGATAGAACTCTAAAGAGTATCAAGGCAAGTTTTGGAGGTACATTATGGAAGCATAGAAACACTTCATGAGGGTTCATTATCATATTGCAAAAACATCGGTTAAAAATTGATTAAATAAAGATGACGGAAATAACAAAAACAAAAAATTAAGCCAGAGTCATGTATGCTGACAAAGCAATATTTTGAATACCTTTCTCTGCACAAAGTAACAATTGGCTATTTTGCAAGATGTCAAAGTAAAGAGGCATAATCTATTCTGCCTGGATATGCACGGCAGGCCAAGAATGCACCTGCATAAGCCAAGCATTCATTATCTTTTGAGACACCTAATACTGGAGTGACTGCTAATTCCAAGTGCACCATTGACCACATGCCATGTGCCTCCCCCTTTTGGAGGCAATGAAAAGTATTTAAAATTCATGAAGCTTGCTGAAAGCTCAGCTATCACATTCTACTCATTCCAAAGTGCATGGGAAAGAGAGAACATAATGGACATTTCAACTAGAGCTATTATTGTCCATGAATAACCAATATTCCATTAAATTGCTAATAGACCTGCTTGAAAATGTTGATAACAATTATGCCATGTAAGAACATTCCTTTTTCCTAACAATGAGATGTTCTATAGTCTTGTTGTTTCTGAGTTGTTTGTTCAGAGCTTGACACAAAATATTCAGAACACTTACTCCTTTTCAGAGAACAATAGTGACTCTATTTTAACTGCCTGCTTTTCCTGCTCCTAGAAACTCTTAATATTGAGTCCTCCCTTTTAGCTGTCATTCTTATTTAGAAAGGAAACTTTATAAAATAAATAATAAATAAGAATGCTTATGCATAAAGCCAAATAATAAGCATCTAGCATGGCCATTTATCAAAAGGAAACATTTTCTAAGATTAGAAAAATAATAATGATAAATTGCCTGAGTTTGGGATTAAAATGATAGAATGATCCAAAAATATTCTTCAGATCTTAAAGATTTAAAAGGACTCTTTTTCTAATCTATATTTCATATCCAAGTTATGATTCATAAGAATGCATAACCCTATCCAGTATTGAATGTGTTCCCTATGTAGATTAAATAGCAATTTACTCTTACCATTGGAGTACTGCCTGAATCATGAAAATGATTCATGTCAACTGACCAAGTGATAATTAATAGTTGTCAAAGACCAAAAAGGAAAATCTCATAATATTAATTAACTCTTCCATTTTAATGACAATTGAACAGAATTTTTGGTAACAAAAATTACCAAGTTGGTAGCTACGTTTATTTGAAATGGACATAGGAACATACTATGGTAAATATACTAAGGCAGCCTTCCTTAATAAGTTATCCTCCAGATACACATATTGGACTATCGTTCCCAATGACGTCAGAACACATAAATGGAAGATGAGGTTATGTGGTAGGCCTGCTGTTCCAGAATTAGCATACATATACAGTATAAATATATGGTAATTAGAGTATAATTTGGTTGATTCTCTAAATGGGACTGAAGTAGCAATTGTACTAAAACATTTTTGTAGCATTGTGACAAATGATACTGGTCTGATTAAAAGAAACATGCTTCTGATCTTATCCACATTTGCCTTACATTCCAATTTAAAAATCAGCTACCTGAGAATTTCAAACATGCTTAAGTCTGATTAAATGAGGCACGCTAACTGGATTAGTATTTTTAAAAAAAATAGAGAGAGCATATAATGAATCCAATGGTTTTTAGCAGGAGAAATAGATGAAAATAATAGAAAGGAATTTAATGAGAATCTAGACAAATGAGGAAAATTATGGTATGAAACACCTTATTTGAGGGTCTTTTCTATGGCTCAGTTATAGTACTATTCATTCATTCTTAAGCCAGCAGAAAACTACAGTGGCCTAACATTCTGGGTTCCTACTGACAATTTTTATCCTGCCTCTATAGCAGTGTTTCTCAACCTTGGCAACTTGAAGACGTCTGGACTTCAACTCCCAGAATTCCCCAGCCAGCATTCACTGGCTGGGGAATTCTGGGAGTTGAAGTCCAGACGTCTTCAAGTTGCCAAGGTTGAGAAACACTGCTCTATAGCCTCTGTTCTGGCTTGCCACCAAATGAAAGAGTGGTGTATGGAGATTCTCAGTCATCCATGTCACGGTTGTCCCAAAGGTGCTTTTTCAAGAAGCAACTGGACTTTCTGGTTTTTGTTTGAAGACATTTGGCTTCTCATCCAAGAAGCTTCTTCAGCTCTGACTAGATGGTGGGGAATGGAAGGATTTATACTCCTTTCAGACAGCTACATTTGTTTAGTGTTAAGGCCACCTGGAGTTTTATCTCTGTCATCAGGATCATCCAAGTAGTGCAAATGGGTGTGGAGCCTTCCTGGAACTGTTGAAAGGCCTGTTTGTAGACTGGAGATACATCATGTTGTATCCCCCCCCTCTGTTAATAGAGGGCTGTTCAATTTTGAACAGAGATGGCCTCTTTTTTATATATATATAATTTTTTTATTGTTTTTATTAAACAAAAAACACACACACAAAAAGAATCATCTTTCATTACATCTTGTAGAAAGCATGTCAGTTGGTTAGAGGTACATTTCGTGTGTTCTTCCACAATCATTACATATATTTCATTCAGGTTAAGTTGTACATTTTAAAATTTATGTATTTTACTATCATTGTACCACAATTTTCATTTAATTACAGTTACTTAGATGTGTCCCCCCCCCCCCTAAGATCATTTATATTTGAGGACACAACCACCTACTGGCACATTTTCGCAATCTCAATGAATCTGCCATAACTTTACATCTTTATATCATATTCTAAAAGAAAGTCAGTTAGGAGAATATCCAACATTCCCTCTCCTTTTTCCCCCCAATCTCACAGATTAACACTTCTGTCCATTTAACTTTTACTGGAATAACACACCTGTATGTATCATTAAATATTATCCATTAACATTTCTTTGTTATTATTGTAGTTAACTAAAGATTATTTACTATTTATCTCACCTCTCCTCTCCACAGGCCCAAACGAGATTATACCTGTATAACTGTCTTTAAACAAAGATTTGTTAATAGGATTTCTAGGTCTTTTCCCTCAAAAATGGCCTCTTTGACCCGCCTTTTAAACTAGTGGTCCTCTCTGTCCAAAACATGGACTTTGCTATTTTCAAAAGGGGGGCCTTTGTCTTTTAAATGCAGATGGACTATTGAATCTAGTCCTGATGGTCTAGTCTCCTATGGTGTGCCATGTGTTTATGAAGTGGTTGTTTTGTTTCCCCAAAGTACAGATCTGCATATGACCCACTGCATTGTACTGCATATACCACATTACTCAATTTGTGTCTTGGTGTTTTATCCTTGGGGTGGACACTTCTGTCATATATTCTCTTCCCTTTGTTTGCACAGAGCAACACAAGTTGAGTCATCTGAACTTACTTCTCCTTGCCTGCTCAGTACCTGACCCATTGGGTGGGTTATGAGCCATCATGGAAACCGAAAACCCCTTCCACTTTATTGTATAACTCCCTTACTCAATGGAACAGCTGCAGATTTAGGAAGGAGGGATGACAATAGAATATTAGAACTAATTAAGATGCTGTGGTGGATTTATTCTTTTTCCCTCTTAAGAAAAGTGCTTAAGATGAATATTATTTAATATTTATAAGGGCAGTATTTCCACAGAATCTTTTAAGTTCACTGAATCATACATATTAGTGGAACAAAATATTCTGAAGCTTGCTTGGAATGCTGAATGAAGAACATCCTTAGTTCAGCACAGATCAAAGCCAATGCAAAATCTAACATACTGTACGCATATAGAAAGAGACAGAGAGACATTGGAAGTCAGGCAGCATTAAGTGTAACAAACTATTACAGTGATGGATGCATTTCCCTAGTAATATATTTCAACAACTTGCTTAGGAGCAGAATTTGATGCTACCAAAACAGGACACATTAGAAAGTAGATCTTGCTACCTTATGTAAACCTCATAGAAGTAAGGCTTGGGGAATTTTTTCTCTGGGATTGTGGTGACCCTCTTCATTTTAATTAATGAAAGCCAAGTTCAAACTCAAATAGCTTCTTACTAGCTTACACATGAAAAAACAGTGAGACTGCTAAAATGCACCTTAAGATAGGAAGGAAGGAGAAACAACACAAAGTCAATCATTTTTTCTTTCAAGCAGTACCAGTAAAAGGGCAAAGCAATATATTTCTTTTAACCTTGATTAAAGAAGGTATATAGAGTGTAGAATTTTACTGTTGATTGCAATCCTTTTTATTATTTTTTAGAAATATTTATGTTTTAATGTTTTACAGTTTTTTATCTTGTAAGCCAGCTAGAGTCACCTTGAGACAAATAAATCTACTTGCCACTTAAATAAATCATATATATATATATATACATATATATTTGTATATATATATGTAGGTCTTTGGTTATTCGGGTTTTCTCCCGCGTAAAATTGGAAGTGTCTCGGTGACGTTTCGACGGAGTCTCATTCGTCATCTTCAGGCTTGGTGCTTCCAGGAGCTCCTGGAAGAATAACTGAATAACCAAAGACCTACATACTAACACCCGCGAAAACCTCAGAAAACATATATATAAAATTTGTTTATATAAGTTTAAATAGTGCACTGCAATTCTACATATTTATTCAACAGTAAATCTTATTAAATTTGTCTAGTAGTGTGATTAGGATTAGGATTATAAATGATTTTTCTATGTGTACATGTTGCCCCACACAAAGGATTTTCCTAATTATAAAATTATTTAATTAATACAATTAAACATACTTTTGTTTTATTTATTCTTTTCAGAAAATATTTTTGTTTTTTAAATAACTGGGTGGAATATATATTTGGAACGGATTAAAATAAATATTGTCATGATTCTCACTACAGGTAGTTCTCAGTTTATGACCACTGTTGGAATTAAAAACCCTCTTCTTTCCATATCTCACCCCTTACCATCAAGCAAATTGCAAAAATACATATTTCGGTCCTTAACAGCAAAAGGCTATTAAGGGCAACTAGAATTATTAGTATATAT
The DNA here is from genome assembly GCF_009769535.1 of Thamnophis elegans. Taxonomy (NCBI): domain Eukaryota; kingdom Metazoa; phylum Chordata; class Lepidosauria; order Squamata; family Natricidae; genus Thamnophis; species Thamnophis elegans. The sequence continues at coordinate 15,996,171 of NC_045545.1, read as the reverse complement.
ATTTTAATCTTAATATTTTAAAAAAATGATTTTCTAATCCAAATGTATCACTTTCTCTAAAAAAAATTAAGCAAAGACATCTGTCATAAACTGATTTTTAAAGTCTGGTCATTCAGTCCTGGTCAAAGGAAATTCCATTAATAACTGCCATAAACCACTACATACACATTTTAATCCCAATCAGATTAACTTTACAAAATTTATTTTTATTTTTAAAAAGCTTGATCTTTAGTCCCATCAAGTAGTCTTCCACATGTTGATTTATTATCATTTACTTTTTGTCTCTTTTCAGGAACAGCTTGGATAGCTCCTCTTTATCTCTTTCCATAAAGAGTTTCCTTGGTTTCACACATTCCTTTTATAAATCCAAGATAAAAAGGCTTCCAAGACACTCTTCTTGATTTATTATTTGTATGTCCCATTTAATTATTGACACCAACGGGTTTCATTTGTAAATTCATTTTGGCATTCTTTTTCATATTACACTTTGGCGGTTTTAAATTGATTTTCAGATCCACACAGCATCTTTTTCCATATCACTTTTGTATTATTCATTTTTAAAACTCTCAGTCCACATCCAAATCAATCTCAGTCTTTTTATCCAATCAAATAAAATGTTTGTTCATTACTGTAAATCATTGACTATACTATAGTACCAAACAATCTTGTAAGTAATTTCTGGATATATTGTTCCTAAACAGCCTTAATTTCTTCTTTAGCCAAAATGTGCTGTTCGACTGGTTTTCAGCTATATATCCAGTTATTTATTTCAGTCATCAGAATCTTTCCCACTTTATCTTTATATTATTTATTCAAAATATTAAACCTTTAGTTTCATTGTTATCATTTGGTGGGGGGGGGGGGAGAGACAATCTGTAGGTGGTCCTCAACATAAGACCATAATGGAGCCGGCTTATTACAGGCATATGTTGTGATGATAGAAAATAGATTAGTCACATGACCAATCCAATTTTACAATTTTTTTGTGGCAGCTGTTGTAAAGCAAACAGCGCAGTCATTAAGTGAACTAATGCTCACTATTGGTGCAGTTTTGTCAAAAACTGGAAGTAAGTTCTGGTTTTTGGCAAAACTATTGTAAAATCATCATGTGACATGGGAATCCGCAAACAGCTATAAATACAGCCATATTGCCAAATGCATGAACTTTGGTCACATGATCATGGAGGTTGGGCTGACCTTTGGAACTTTGAATCTGGGTTGTAAGTTCTCCTTTTCAGACCAATCGCTAAGCGACTGGTCGTAAGTCAAACACTAGTAATTCTTCTTTATCTACTATTGATTTTTTTTTTTTTTTTGCAATCCAAGATATTTTCAACAGTTTTCACCAACACAACACAAAGGTATCCATTTGTCTTCATTTAGACTTTTTGACGGGCCATTTTTCACAGCTATTCTTATGTTAAAATTGCTCAAACCGCGGCATCAATAATACGTATTGTTATCATTGTGGCTTCCCTTGAACTGTAAACTCTGCACAATCAACCAACCAACCAAGAATAAAGAAAAGAACATTCATACAGTCAGTACAGTACCTTTTGGAATAACAATCATCCCTTATCTCACTACATAGTAACCTCCCACCCCAACTCTGGCATATACTTTTGCCTTTTTTCTAAAAAACAAATGCTGGAAACTACCTGGATTTATTTCAATATTTAACTTTCCATTGAACACCATGCAAATGGAAGAATGGTATAGTTTCACAGCCCATTGATTTCCCCAAGTATTATAACAATGGTTGTAATGTAAAATCTCCCTTGTTCTTAACTTATAAATCGTTCGTTTAGTGAATGTTCAAAGTTATGCCAGTGCTGAAAAAATTACTTACCACTGGTCTTTACACTTAAAAGTGTTGCAACATCTCCACAGTTACATCAAAATCTGTGTGTTCGGCAACTGGTATCCTTTACAACAGTTGCAGTGTCCCTGGGGGGGTGTCATATGATCCAGTGGTTACCAATCAGTAGTCTGCAATAAAATTTTGGTGGTCCGCAGAATTATTTTTATTTTATATTGGACTAAATACTATTTATTTTTTAAAAATTCATATTAGTGGTCTGTGGGATTTAAAATTATGAATTTAGTGGCCCCCTGAGGTCTGAAAGGTTGGTGACCCCTGATATGATCAACATTTATGACCTTCCCAGGAGGCTTTGAAAAATGTCAATGGAGATGGACTTGCTTAATGACCACATGATTTACTTAACAACTGCTGTGATTCACTTAACATATGTGGCAAAAAAGTCATAAAATTAAGTTCAATTCACTGAATGACTGCCTCACTTTGAGACAGAAGTTACAGTTCCAATTGTGGATGCAAGTTGAGGACTGCCTATAGCATGCAGCAGGGAAAATACACTGGTAAATACCCTTAAGCCTACAGGCTGAGAGATATGGTATAGCAAGATTTCAAGTATGCTGCTTATATAAACAAAAGAGTCAAGTTCAGCTGTTTTTATTTTTAACAGAGATTGTGACATTTGTGAAAGGCTGACTAGAAGAATTAAGACTGGCTTCAAATCAAGATTGCCTGTGGAATCTCCAAGTTCAGGTGGCAGAAGATGCAGTGAGAAAAGAGCCTTAATGAAAGGGGAAGCTGCCTATTCCCAAATCATATGGATCTCCAGGACCCCAGACTGAAACATCAGAGTGATGGGACGGGAGATGAGTTGTAGCAAAATGTGGTTAGTATTATCTTCTCCAGGTAAATGACATCCTGTGAACAGAGCCTGTTGGTTTGTTAGTTTTAAGGAGGTAACTATTTCAAGGTGTTTTTAGGAACACATTAAAGAACTTAAAAAACAATAGTTTAAAAGCCACATTTTCCTTTTTCTTTTCTTTTGGAATAAATGGAATACCCAAATATTTTCTTATAGAACAGCAGCAATGGGCCAACTTTCTAAGGAAAATCTAATTCAGGTGCAAATTTTCAGAACCAATGTGCAATTACTTTCCAATATTAACATTCCCCTATTTTTTTTATCTCGACAGTCTGTCTTCTTCTGGGTGGGTAGAAAAACTCATATAAGGAGCTGGGTTAAAGCCATGCCCCTATTACTTATTTTAATGTATTTAAGTATTTAATAAATTTATAGGCCGCCTAATGAAAGATCTTGGAGACGTTTCTTATAAAAAATGATTCAGGTTAGTTGTATCACTGGAAATACCCACAGGGTATTTAGGGTAGAGTTTGGATGATTGGATGGAGCTGAGCATTTACTGGCCAGATGCCCTTCCTGATGCCTAGGTGGAGTTCGCAGCAGATATTTTTTTCATTTCGCACAGAAGAGAAACATCTGCTGCTATTTAGGATTGTACTCTCAATCTATGGTGTAGAGGCAACCCAGAAGTGGTGGTTAGCAGGTTCTGACCAGTCCTGGAGAACCGGTAGAAGAAATTTTGAGGTTCGGAGAAATACCACCTCTGACTGGCCCCACCCCCATCTATTCTTTGCCTCACGAGACCCACTTGATCGGGAGGGAATGGAGATTTTACGGTATCCTTCCCCTGCCATGTCCACCATGCCATGCCTACCATGCCTGCCACACCATGCCCACAGAACCGGTAGTAACAAAATTTGCTGAGGCAACCAGGCTACCACACTGCTTGTCTTACCTATTCCAATAGGAAACGGAGGGAAAAAAGTGCTAAATGAAGCAATTGTTTTTAGTTGCATTTCTGTGTAATATGATTTGTAGTGATTTGTCCCTACAGATGCATTGTCAAGGTCAGCTCCAGGCTGTTTGTATGCAGTTAAAATATTGCTAAATATGTCTTCCCCATAAGAAATTAACACCATAAGGTGAGACATCAATCCAGTTTGTCTATTTCAATCATTGATTCCTTTCTCAGAAATTTATCTCACAACCAAAATGTCATTCTTTGCTTAAAAAACACATAACATGTTGTTTCAAATTAATATTTTTTTCCTTCTCAAAGCAGGCCAGAATTAAAACTTCTTTGAATATTTTGTAACGCCTTAGCAATTAGAATAGAGCCAAATGCATGATTTATAGTTTCGCTTAAAATGCACAGAATCCTCTGCCAAATGATCTTAATGAACTCATATTGCTACACATTATGGTAATATGTACCCTTAATTCCTTTAAACTCTTATGTAACAGAAAAGTGAATAAGTACTTAAACAATTCAGTCAATGCCAGAAAATATAATTTATCATGAAAATTCTGATTTTATGAAAAACAGTTTACTTGATAGTACATTTCTCTTATTTTGAATAACTGCCATCTCAGAATATCTCTGAACTACTCTCTGCAAAATCTGAAAAAAGGAGAAAATTTGAAAATAGATTACAAGTAAATTGATTCAATAGGGGCAGTTTTATGGCCCTACTTAAATAACTCTGAATCATGAGGAAGACAAAGACACAATAACCATAAAATGAGATTGCCAAGTTAATGCTGAGACCAAATGTAAAATCTCCCATTTCTTTCTTTTCCCTTTTACAAACCATTGTAAGGTAAAGCTAAAGATTCCCCTCGCACATATGTGCTCGTTGTTCCCGACTCTAGGAGGCAGTACTCATCTCCATTTCAAAGCCAAAGAGCCAGCACTGTCCGAAGACATCTCCGTAGTCATGTGGCTACGCCGAATGCGCACGGAACACTGTTACCTTCCCACCAAAAGTGGCTCCTATTTTTCTACTTGCATTGTTAGGTTGGCAGAAGCTGGGACAAGTAATGGGAACTCACTCCGTTACGCAGTGCTAGGGATTCGACTTGCCAAACTGCCCACCTTTCTGATCAACAAGCTCAGCGTTTTAACCACTGACCCACCATGTTTCCGCAAGCCATTGTAAGAAGATGTCAAAGTAATGTATATAAGATGTACCGGAGTATAAGACACACCAAGATTTTGAAGAGGCAAATTTAAAAAAAAAAGTTTTTGCACTCTGCAGACCTCCCAAAAACAGGCCCATTTTTTCCCCCAAAAAAGAGGCTGAAAATCTGGGTGCGTCTTATACACTGAATACAGAATTTTTTGCCTCCCAAAATCCTGCCCCCTTCACCAAAATGGCTGTGCATAGCCTTTAAGAGCTTTGTAGAGTGCTCCTGGCGGGGTGGGGCTCCCCAAAATGAGCAAAAAAGGCTCGTTTTTTGTGAAAACAGGCTCATTTTTTGTAAAAAAAAAAGGGGGGGGCATTTTTCGCTCATTTCTGCCCTCCCCAGCCTCCAGAAGAACTCCGAAAGCCTCCTAAAGGCTATGCACAGCCATTTTGGTGAAGGGGGTGGGGTTTGGGGAGGCAAAAATTCTGAATTCAATGTATAAGACACACCCAGATTTTCAGCCTCTTTTTTGAGGGAAAAAGGTGTGTCTTATACTCCCCAAAATACGGTATATCTTGAAGCAACATTGATAAAGCAGAATCTTGCCTTCTTAAAACAAACTCTGTGCTTGGGATCTGAATCTATAGGGATACAAAATGGATTGGTACATGTTTAAGAGGGCTGTAAATCCCAAACAAATGTCACAAATGGGCTATCACATCAGATCTCAAGATGTATTCTCCCTAAATACATATGATATTATTGGAATTCATGGAGATGCATATTTTCAAATCAACAACAAATCATTATTGTTCATGTATAACAAAACAGAGACAGGGAGTTTATGGTCTACTAGATATTGTTGAACTCTAAGCCAAACTGCACTTTATACCATTTATGCAACATGCAGTTGATCTTTTCTAAATATTAATAGAGGAAATGTAAGCATGGGGTTTAAATCTTGTGGTACTTTTATAGATTTGTGCTTTCCATATTTAGCGGTCAAACAGGAAACTAAACAATTTCCTGTTTTATGATGTAACAACATCATAAAATACCTAGAATCAAATGTACTATTTGACCACCTGTTTTGATGGGGGGCAACATTAACAGAATAACAGAGTTGAAAGAGACCTTGGAGGTCTTCTAGTCCAACCCCCTGCTCAAGCAGATAATCCTATACCACTTCAGACTAGTACAATACAATACAATACAATACAATACAATACAATACAATACAATACAATAGCAGAGTTGGAAGGGACCCTGGAGGTCTTCTAGTCTAACCCTCTGCCTAGGCAGGAAACCTTATACCGTTTCAGACAAATGGCTATCCAACATGTGGTTGTTCAATTTCTTTTTGAAAACCTCCAGTGATGGAGAACCCATAACTTCTGGAGGCAAACCGTTCCACTGGTTAACTCTTTCCTTCTTTCCTTTCCTTTCTATGAATATCTCCACATAGCCATGAGCCTTGCCCTCAAACTATTTGCAGTATTTTCAGTTGCTATGTCACTGTCTATGTTCCTGTACTTAATCTTCCCATGGAACTCAATGGTTCCTCTAGCTGGCCAATAGAAGGGTGAAAAGTCAGGCAATGCACCTCCCTCATGCTTTCCTCACTGTTTTTCATTATGGAGAGATGGAGGCGAGATCCCATTTGGGTGCTATATAAATGAAGTGGCTTTGGAGTTATTCAGGTGGATAGCAGTAATGGTGGAAAAAAATCATGACACTTCTAGTAGAAAGGGGATTGCAGGACATGGAAGACAAAATGAAGCAGAAGTTCTTGCAAAAGAAAACCACCTGCCCCACAGGAGAAACATGAAAAGTAACTAAGGCTTTTCCTCAGTGACTATAGGCCAGTGATGGCTAACCTTTTCATCGCTGTGTGCCGAAAGTGCATGCCCACTCATAATGCATGTGTGTGTGGACCCCTATGTGTGCCCCTCCCCTGTGCATGTACACATGACCCCCCGCATGTGCCCCACTCCTGAACATGTGTGCATGGCTCCCACAATGTGCATGACCCCACGCAAGCACATGCATCTCCAGCATGTGCCCTGACCCCTGCGTATGCTTGATAGAGACCCGAAAACCAGCTGGCCGGTGGGAGGTGCGAGTGCATGCGCGGAGCAACTGAGCTGGGATGACAGCTCACATGCCCGCAGAGAGGGCTCTGTGGGCGCACATGCCATAGGTTCGCCATCCCGGCTATAGGCCAACAGAATCTAGATAGAGAAAAACAAACTACAGTGATCTCTGCAAGACTCAACAGATAGTAGGTAGATTGTATTGTACTAGTCTGAAGTGGTATAGGATTATCTGCTCAGACAGGGTTCGCAATTTGGGAGTCCTCCTGGACCCACAGCTGACTTTTGAACACCATTTGTCAGCTGTGACCAGGGGGGCATTTGCCCAGGTTCACCTGGTGCACCAGTTGCGTCCCTACCTGAACCGGGAGGCCCTCACAACAGTCACTCGTGCCCTTGTGACCTCTAGACTGGACTACTGCAACGTGCTCTACATGGGGCAGCCCTTGAAGAGCATTCGGAGACTTCAGCTTGTCCAGAATGCAGCCGCGCGAGCGATCGTGGGTGCACCTCGGTTCACCCACGTAACACCTATCCTCCGCGAGCTGCACTGGCTGCCTATTGGTCTCCGGATACGCTTCAAGGCGCTAGTCGTCACTTATAAAGCCCTTCATGGTATTGGACCTGGGTACTTGAGAGACTGCCTGCTGCCAATTACCTCCACTAGACCGATTAGATCCCACAGATTACGCCTCCTCCGAATTCCATCCGCCGGCCAGTGTCGACTGGCGACTACCCGGAGGAGAGCCTTCTTTGTGGCTGCTCCGACCCTTTGGAACGAACTCCCTGTGGAGATTCGAACCCTCACCACCCTCCAGGCCTTCCGCAAAGCCGTTAAAACCTGGCTGTTCCAACAGGCCTGGGGCTAAAGAGCTGTTGCCCCCGTCTCGAATGGTATGACTGTTGTGTGTTTTTAAATTATGTATTGTCATGTTTGTTTGTTTGTTTGTTTTTATTTTTTTATTATTATTATTATTATTATTATTATTATTATTATTATTATTATTATTATTATTTGTCTATACGCCCCCCTTCCCAGATTTGATTTGTCAGCCGCCCTGAGTCCCCTTCGGGGGAAAAGGGCAGCATATAAATATAATAAATGAAATGAAATGAAATGGTATAAAAGGCAACAAATACTACTAGACTTCCATTTTTGCTTCTAGAGGGGATCATGCTTCTTAAGCATAGCAGAAAGATAGAAAAATAAAAGAAAAAAAATGAGAACAGATAAAGAAAATAAGAAAATTTACAGAAATCTGCATATTTGTATGTAATGTAGTTCATACATTGTGGTAAACTAGGTTTTGTGAACCATATTTTATTGAACAATCCACAAATTAGCTGAGATTATTCAAATGACTAAATCAGAATTTGACAGAGTGGCCTGGTAACAAGGAATCTAAAACTCAATGCTACAGTTTGGCTACAACCAAAATTATTATTATTATTTTTTTTAAAAATATCAGGGTTAAAAAGAACTCTGCACCTCTGCATCTATGTCAACATATAAGACAGAAGAGAAAAACTGTATACATTATTTGTTTCTGACTTCATAAATCATGGTAAATAACAATACATCTAAAGTGCACTTTGAATTCAACTCAACTTTCACCGGTCATCTACAATGTGAACAATTAGCATACTTAGAAGAAAAAGAAAGTTTAAACATTATTAACAATTACAATGTTCTGCTGATACACTGATCTTTTCATCTATGCTACCAAAATGGATCACATGAAAGTTGAAGGAAAAGCAGAAAGACAGACTGAAAAAGCAGCTCTCCTCCCTTCCTTCCAGCAATGGAAGGTAAGTTTATAAACCAGTCTCTATCTATCTTTCTCCCCCCCCAACTACAGATTACTTCATAACTAAACTCTGAATATGAATTGCAACATATTGTGATAATCAGCTGGGGTTTGGAAAATCCTTCAAGAAATTCAAAATAGTTTGGCATTTGTAACAAAGCTGCTGAAAGAAAACCCAAGTTTAACATCTGGAATTAACATATTTCATGGAAGTTGAGGCTTGAAAAGCACAGAACATTTTCTCCTACAGTCACTTCTAGTCTAATTAATGTAATTAATCTTAAAGGATAAAACCAGGGCTATAGATATACAGATGTTGAAATGTTTCAATTAAAATAAATTATGCAACATGTGAATTCAAATCCTGTTTAATAATCTGAATCATGGTCAGCAATGGAAGGCCTATTTTCTGCATATTTGGTTCAATCTCATTTTTTCAGATAGTTCTTTTATACTAGAAGTTGGCATTCAAATGATTGGCTAGTTATACAGCCTTTTAGGCCAGTAAAACTAGTGTCAGCTAGAATTCATTGTTTCAGTAGCACAGTACAAGATAGATGATTTCATTACTGAATATTATCTGGGCAGCTGTCTATGTTGCCCCCACAAATAGGGCTTGAATATAAAGTGATTTGAAGAAACAAACACTAGATACATTCTCTTGGATCAATACAGTTAATTGTGATTAATGAGTGTCATTAATTTCAAAAGGTATTTTATACACTGCTCCTGGTTTTGATATAATTGAATCAGGTCAATTCAATCTGCTATTCATCCGAATTCAATGCACCAAGTTAACATGTAGAATGAAGAAATACAGAGAAATACAAGATAGGTTTTGAGAACTGCGACCTGTATAAATGTTTAATTTACAGTATACCACAGTATAGTTTCTTATTTGAACAAAACCTCCACTTGATAATTGAAAGTGCAAATATATAGAATATATATAAATCCCTGTTCATATGTTATTGATTTAATGAAGAGAGATGTGAAGAGT